>NW_028321756.1:0-30847 GCF_062004578.1 Staurois parvus | reverse complement strand
AAGAAAAAATTATTTTCACACATAGTGCACTATTCCCATCATGTGATATGTTTCACAAAACGCACTTCCAAACTCGTGACAAACCGTGCAAAATGTCCACCTTGTGACCTCGTGACCACTTCTGAAGAACCGTCATCCTTCCTCTTCCCCTATGTAATCACCCAGAGTGGATCCAAGGAGTGCCGAAAGGACAATTCGGCCGCATTAAAATAAATTGCTCAAGGCTTATAGATTACATTGAACAGTCGGAGGTGATTAACCACTTCAGGTCCAGACACTTCCCCCCTTCCAGTCCAGACACTTTCCCCCCCTTCCAGTCCGGACACTTTCCCCCCCTTACAGTCCGGACACTTTCCCCCCCTTCCGGTCCGGACACTTACCCCCCTTCCAGTCCGGACACTTTCCCCCCCTTCCAGTCCGGACACTTCCCCCCTTTCCAGTCCGGACACTTTCCCCCCCTTCCAGTCCGGACACTTCCCCCCTTTCCAGTCCGGACACTTTCCCCCCCTTCCAGTCCAGATACTTTCACCCCCTTCCAGTCCAGACACTTTCCCCCCCTTCCAGTCTGGACACTTTCACCCCCTTCCAGTCCGGACGCTTTCACCCCCTTCCAGTCCGGACGCTTTCCCCCCCTTCCAGTCCGGACACTTTGCCCCCCTCCCAGTCCGGACACTTTCACCCCCTTCCAGTCCAGACACTTTCCCCCCCTTCCAGTCCGGACACTTTCCCCCCCTTCCAGTCCGGACACTTTCACCCCCCTTCCAGTCCGGGCACTTTCCCCCCCTTCCAGTCCGGACACTTTCCCCCCCTTCCAGTCCGGACACTTTCCCCCCCTTCCAGTCCGGACACTTTCCCCCCTTCCAGTCTGGACACTTTCCCCCCCTTCCAGTCCGGACACTTTCACCCCCTTCCTGTCTGGACACTTTCACCCCCTTCCAGTCCGGACACTTTCCCCCCCTTCCAGTCCGGACACTTTCCACCCCCCTTCCAGTCCGGACACTTTCCCCCCCTTCCAGTCAGGACACTTTCACCCCCTCCTGCCCAGGCCAATTTTCAGCTTTCAGTGCTATCACATTTTGAATGACAATTGCGCGGTCATGCAACACTGTACTCATATGAATTTTTTAGCATTTTTTTCAGACAGATAAAACTTTATTTTGGTGGTATTTTTTCACTGCTGGGATTTTTTTTTTTTGCTATATAAATGAAAAAGTCCTCCTCCAGTATGCGGCTGCCCTCCTCCAGTATGCGGCTGCCCTCTTCCAATATGCGACTGCCCTCTTCCAGTATGCGGCTGCCCTGCTCCAATATGTAGCTGCCCTCCTCCAATATGCGGCTGCCCTCCTTCAATATGAGGCTGCCCTCTTCCAGTATGTGGCTGCCCTCCTCCAATATGTAGCTGCCCTCCTTCAATATGCGGCTGCCCTGCTCCAATATGTGGCTGCCCTCTTCCAATATGCGGCTGCCCTCCTCCAATATGTAGCTGCCCTCCTTCAATATGTAGCTGCCCTCCTTCAATATGCGGCTGCCCTGCTCCAATATGTGGCTGCCCTCTTCCAATATGCGGCTGCCCTCCTCCAATATGTAGCTGCCCTCCTTCAATATGTAGCTGCTCTCCTCCAGTATGCGGCTGCCCTCCTCCAGTATGCGGCTGCCCTCCTCCAATATCTAGCTGCCCTCCCCCAGTATGCGGCTGCCCTCCTCCAATATCTAGCTGCCCTCCCCCAGTATGCGGCTGCCCTCCCCCAGTATGCGGCTGCCCTCCCCCAGTATGCAGCTGCCCTCCTCCAATATGTAGCTGCCCTGCTCCAATATGCGGCTTCCCTCCTCCAATATGAGGCTGCCCTCCTCCAATATGTAGCTGCCCTCTTCCAATATGCGGCTGCCCTCCTCCAATATGTAGCTGCCCTCCTTCAATATGTAGCTGCCCTCCTCCAATATGCGGCTGCCCTCCTCCAATATGCGGCTGCCCTCCTCCAATATGTAGCTGCCCTCCTCCAATATGTAGCTGCCCTCCTCCAATATGCGGCTTCCCTCCTCCAATATGCGGCTTCCCTCCTCCAATATGCAGCTGCCCTCCTCCAATATGCGGCTTCCCTCCTCCAATATGTAGCTGCCCTCCTCCAATATGCGGCTGCCCTCCTCCAATATCTAGCTGCCCTCCCCCAGTATGCGGCTGCCCTCCTCCAATATGTGGCTGCCCTCCTCCAATATGTAGCTGCCCTCCTCCAATATGCGGCTTCCCTCCTCCAATATGCAGCTGCCCTCCTCCAGTATGCGGCTGCCCTCCCCCAGTATGCAGCTGCCCTCCTCCAATATGCGGCTTCCCTCCTCCAATATGCAGCTGCCCTCCTCCAGTATGCGGCTGCCCTCCTCCAATATGTAGCTGCCCTCCCCCAGTATGCGGCTGCCCTCCTCCAATATGTAGCTGCCCTCCTCCAATATGCGGCTGCCCTCCCCCAGTATGCGGCTGCCCTCCTCCAATATGCGGCTGCCCTCCTCCAATATGTAGCTGCCCTCCCCCAGTATGCGGCTGCCCTCCTCCAATATCCGGCTGCCCTGCTCCAATATGCGGCTGCCCTCCTCCAATATGTAGCTGCCCTCCCCCAGTATGCGGCTGCCCTCCTCCAGCATGCGGCTGCCCTCCTCCAATATGCGGCTGCCCTGCTCCAATATGCGGCTGCCCTCCTCCAATATGCGGCTGCCCTCCTCCAATATGCGGCTGCCCTCCCCCAGTATGCAGCTGCCCTCCTCCAATATGCGGCTGCCCTCCCCCAGTATGCGGCTGCCCTCCTCCAATATGCGGCTGCCCTGCTCCAATATGCGGCTGCCCTCCTCCAGCATGCGGCTGCCCTCCTCCAATATGCGGCTGCCCTGCTCCAATATGCGGCTGCCCTCCTCCAATATGCGGCTGCCCTGCTCCAATATGCGGCTGCCCTCCTCCAGCATGCGGCTGCCCTCCTCCAATATGCGGCTGCCCTCCTCCAATATGCGGCTGCCCTCCTCCAGTATGCGGCTGCCCTCCTCCAATATGCGGCTGCCCTCCTCCAATATGCGGCTGCCCTGCTCCAATATGCGGCTGCCCTCCTCCAGCATGCGGCTGCCCTCCTCCAATATGCGGCTGCCCTCCTCCAATATGCGGCTGCCCTCCTCCAGCATGCGGCTGCCCTCCTCCAATATGCGGCTGCCCTCCTCCAATATGCGGCTGCCCTCCTCCAGTATGCGGCTGCCCTCCTCCAATATGCGGCTGCCCTGCTCCAATATGCGGCTGCCCTCCTCCAGCATGCGGCTGCCCTCCTCCAGTATGCAGCTGCCCTGCTCCAATATGCGGCTGCCCTCCTCCAGTATGCAGCTGCCCTGCTCCAATATGCGGCTGCCCTCCTCCAGCATGCGGCTGCCCTCCTCCAAGATGTAGCTGCCCTCCTCCAGTATCCGGCTGCCCTCCTCCAATATAAGGCTGCTCTCTTCCAAAATGGCGCATCTTTGTCCAAGGTGGGGATGGATGTGGGTACTCAAGTGGTCGCCAGTCTGACGTATACAGCCTTTGATGAAGTTGGAAGTGACGAAACGCATCAGTACGTAGCATCAGGCGTAAACCATGCTTGTTGTATGAATGAATACATGCCGAGATACAAGAATTCTGTTTGTAAGCGAAATAAATGGTCTGATTTCTACTTATGCCTACTACACTTTATTACTTTGTTCTGATATATGTTATGGTGCCATTGGAGATCATGTATACTCTGGGATGAGGGGAACCTATATCTGTACAATGCTGGTTGATTCTCACCGTCTGGTCAGGTGTATGATATATGTTGTGGTGCCATTGGAGATCCTGTATACTCTGCGATGAGGGGAACCTATATCTGTACAATGCTGGTTGATTCTCACCGTCTGGTCAGGTGTATGATATATGTTATGGTGCCATTGGAGATCCTGTATACTCTGGGATGAGGGGAACCTATATCTGTACAATGCTGGTTGATTCTCACCGTCTGGTCAGGTGTATGATATATGTTATGGTGCCATTGGAGATCCTGTATACTCTGCGATGAGAGGAACCTATATCTGTACAATGCTGGTTGATTCTCACCGTCTGGTCAGGTGTATGATATATGTTATGGTGCCATTGGAGATCCTGTATACTCTGGGATGAGGGGAACCTATATCTGTACAATGCTGGTTGATTCTCACCGTCTGGTCAGGTGTATGATATATGTTGTGGTGCCATTGGAGATCCTGTATACTCTGGGATGAGAGGAACCTATATCTGTACAATGCTGGTTGATTCTCACCGTCTGGTCAGGTGTATGATATATGTTGTGGTGCCATTGGAGATCCTGTATACTCTGGGATGAGGGGAACCTATATCTGTACAATGCTGGATGATTCTCACCGTCTGGTCAGGTGTATGATATATGTTATGGTGCCATTGGAGATCCTGTATACTCTGGGATGAGAGGAACCTATATCTGTACAATGCTGGTTGATTCTCACCGTCTGGTCAGGTGTATGATATATGTTGTGGTGCCATTGGAGATCATGTATACTCTGCGATGAGGGGAACCTATATCTGTACAATGCTGGTTGATTCTCACCGTCTGGTCAGGTGTATGATATATGTTATGGTGCCATTGGAGATCATGTATACTCTGGGATGAGGGGAACCTATATCTGTACAATGCTGGATGATTCTCACCGTCTGGTCAGGTGTATGATATATGTTATGGTGCCATTGGAGATCCTGTATACTCTGGGATGAGGGGAACCTATATCTGTACAATGCTGGATGATTCTCACCGTCTGGTCAGGTGTATGATATATGAGGTGGAGATGTGAGGGGAGCACAAGAGTGGATAGATTGCCTTAACCCCTTGATGCCGACGTCACACAAATATGCAGCCTCACAGAATCTGGCTTTTTTCCGTGGGGGCCGCATATTTGCATGCCTGTCTTTCTGCTGGGAGCGCACCGCACAGCCTCTGATTGGCTATCACAGTGATCAGTCACTGTACAGCCCACCCCCCTTGTTTTTTTCTCCCTCTATATGAATGGAGGAGAGAGATACATTTTATCTCTCTAACTCCTGGCATAGAGGGAGAAAAAAAAATGTTGTTAAAAAAAAAAAAGATAAATAAATATTAAAAAATAAAAGAAAAAATACCTAGATCAAGGTCAAAGGTCAAGATTTGAAAAAAAAATTGGTATCGGTGTCAGTGTATTTTAGGTAAAAAACAAAACAAAAACAAAATGTGCACTATTGTTTCTGGGCTGTACTCCGGGTGCAAACAACACATAACATCCACATCTATGGTATCGCTGCGATCGTCAAGAGCTGGAGAATGTATTTTGGGTTGTTCTTTGGTGGTAAGTTATGGTAGTAGCAAGAAACACAGCTGAATTAAAAAAATGATTTTTTTTTTTACTATTTTGGGCCAGTTTTCCTTTGATAATAAAAAAATCAGGAGATATCCATTACCACCAAATGAAATCCCAATTTGTCCTGAAAAAAACGCGGTATAATCCACCTGGATGTACGAAGTAGTTGTGATGATACGGACGGTTTTACTAACACAGGTCAACGTTGCAAAATTGTGCTTTTAGATTTGTTTTACCCTCAGGTGTGACGGTGTTAAGGATACTATATTGTATTAAAATTTTTGGAGGTGCATCTCCTACGCTGAGGAGGACGCATTGAGAAGTGAAATCACGGAGCGATTTACAAGCAGAATTGATTAAAGCTTCTTCCAAGTTTACATAGAAGAAGAGGAAGGATGACGGATATTCAGAAGTGGCCACGAGGTCACAAGGTCACAAGGTCACACGGCCACGAGGTCACAAGGTGGACTTTTTGCACAGTTTGTCACGAATTTGGAAGTGCGTTTTGTGAAACATATCACATGATGGGAATAGTGCACTAGGTGCGAATATAATGTTTTCTTTTGAGGTTTATTGGAATAAGAAGAATTCTCACACTTTGGAGGAAGAATATTAAAGAAGAAAATGATCATATTCACGGTTTTTAGGACATTTGCACATTTAGACGCTACAAGACTTGGACTGAATGTTTTGTACATTAAGGGGAGAAAGTGTCTTATTTTGGCAATTTGGGTTTTTGCAGATACTATCAGTACACCAATATATTCACTTATTGACCATATATAGATATATAGACATGACCAAATATGGTCAATGATGTCACCAGGATAACCCAGCCTCCTTGTTTATAACTCCTGTCATCCTCCGCCATCATTCAGCACCAGGGATACGATAATAATAATAGATTTCTGTACAGGGTGACCCCTCCCTCTAGGAGCGCAGATCTCAGAATAATAGATTTCTGTACAGGGTGACCCCTCCCTCTAGGAGCGCAGATATCGGGACAATAGATTTCTGTATATGGTGACCCCTCCCTCTAGGAGCGCAGATATCGGGACAATAGATTTCTGTACAGGGTGACCCCTCCCTCTAGGAGCGCAGATATCGGGACAATAGATTTCTGTACAGGGTGACCCCTCCCTCTAGGAGCGCAGATCTCGGGACAATAGATTTCTGTAATGGTGACCCCTCCCTCTAGGAGCGCAGATCTCGGGATAATAGAATTCTGTACAGGGTGACCCCTCCCTCTAGGAGCGCAGATCTCGGGATAATAGATTTCTGTAATGGTGACCCCTCCCTCTAGGAGCGCAGATCTCGGGATAATAGATTTCTGTATATGGTGACCCCTCCCTCTAGGAGCACAGATATCGGGATAATAGATTTCTATATATGGTGACCCCTCCCTCTAGGAGCGCAGATATCGGGACAATGGATTTCTGTACAGGGTGACCCCTCCCTCTAGGAGCGCAGATATCGGGACAATAGATTTCTGTATATGGTGACCCCTCCCTCTAGGAGCGCAGATATCGGGACAATAGATTTCTGTATATGGTGACCCCTCCCTCTAGGAGCGCAGATATCGGGACAATAGATTTCTGTACAGGGTGACCCCTCCCTCTAGGAGCGCAGATCTCGGGACAATAGATTTCTGTAATGGTGACCCCTCCCTCTAGGAGCGCAGATCTCGGGATAATAGAATTCTGTACAGGGTGACCCCTCCCTCTAGGAGCGCAGATCTCGGGATAATAGATTTCTGTAATGGTGACCCCTCCCTCTAGGAGCGCAGATCTCGGGATAATAGATTTCTGTATATGGTGACCCCTCCCTCTAGGAGCACAGATATCGGGATAATAGATTTCTATATATGGTGACCCCTCCCTCTAGGAGCGCAGATATCGGGACAATGGATTTCTGTACAGGGTGACCCCTCCCTCTAGGAGCGCAGATATCGGGACAATAGATTTCTGTATATGGTGACCCCTCCCTCTAGGAGCGCAGATATCGGGACAATAGATTTCTGTATATGGTGACCCCTCCCTCTAGGAGCGCAGATATCGGGACAATAGATTTCTGTACAGGGTGACCCCTCCCTCTAGGAGCGCAGATATCGGGACAATAGATTTCTGTACAGGGTGACCCCTCCCTCTAGGAGCGCAGATCTCGGGACAATAGATTTCTGTAATGGTGACCCCTCCCTCTAGGAGCGCAGATCTCGGGATAATAGATTTCTGTACAGGGTGACCCCTCCCTCTAGGAGCGCAGATCTCGGGATAATAGATTTCTGTAATGGTGACCCCTCCCTCTAGGAGCGCAGATCTCGGGATAATAGATTTCTGTAATGGTGACCCCTCCCTCTAGGAGCGCAGATCTCGGGATAATAGATTTCTGTAATGGTGACCCCTCCCTCTAGGAGCGCAGATCTCAGGATAATAGATTTCTGTATATGGTGACCCCTCCCTCCTCTAGGAGCGCAGATCTCATGATAATAGATTTCTGTATATGGTGACCCCTCCCTCTAGGAGCGCAGATATCGGGATAATAGATTTCTGTATATGGTGACCCCTCCCTCCTCTAGGAGCGCAGATCTCGGGATAATAGATTTCTGTAATGGTGACCCCTCCCTCTAGGAGCGCAGATACCGGGATATTATGCCGACTTCTGATCTGCGAACACTCCAGGTCAATCACCTCATACACATTCAATGTAGTTCCCCCATCATTTGTGCATTACCTTCGATCTCTGCGTTGTCGGTCTGGTTGAATCTTTCTCCGTATTTTTTGCCTGAGCCCCTCTCAGCTCTCAGACGATCCTCTTGATAATGGTGAGATGAGGAGACGGAGGGGTTTTATAACATGTGCTCCTTGCTCAGACCCCCCCACCCCCCCATTGCACAGTACAAGGGTCAAAACAACAGGAACCTCAGAGACCAATATAGACGATAGGTTAGATATTAAGAAATGGTTGTACTGGAAACATTGACCCTTTCATGTCCCTGGGCAATCCAAGTATTCCTGACCAGACCAGATGGGGAAGATTCTTTTTTTTTTTCAGCAATTAATTTTTATTCTCTTGTTTCTTATTTTAGAGTGTATGGGGCTTCTGTGCTTCTCTATGAAGGGTAGGCAGATCATGGCTAGTGGGAGGGGCCTGTAGGGTGTTGTACATAGCTTCCAGAAAACATCTCAGTACTCCTCTCGAGACCCCTCAGTCCTGATGGAGGGAGTTATGCAAATATCACAATGCCTTGTTGGGTGGGTGTCAGTCTGGAGGAGCGGGCGTTCCTAGGCAGGCCACATTTGCATGTTAACAAATCATGTGATGCTGAGCCTCCAGGATGGAAAGAACTGAAATCCAATGAATGAAAGGGGCGGAGCCAGGGACTGTCAGTCTGGGGAGGAAAAGAACTAGATGATGCTGGATGTCCTCCAGGCAGGTAATGGGGCGGAGCTCTATCTACAACTTCTAATGCACATTGGGAGAAGCTCACAGTGTGCAGTGAGATCAGAGCAAGTATTTCTGTAGGGTAAAGGTAAAAAATGTCTTAGTATTTGGATCCTCCCCTCACCCCCCCTTATACTTACCTGACCCTGACAGTGACATCACCAGGTGACCCCGCCTCTTTTTTTTTTCCTTTCACAAGTATCTCTCGGTGGGACCAGTCATGTTTGGCGGGCGGCGATTTCTTTCTTCATGCGGGTCGGCGTTCATCAAGATTGATGTTTGATCTACTTTTGGGGGACATTTTTTTGGGGTGTTTTTTTTAAAGGATTTGTCACAAAACTGCCTCTGGGCTTTAATTTTGCTTACCCATTTTTTGGGTGAACGAGTAGGAGTAGTATATCCCCCATACTCAATAACTCAGTAGGGGGATCTGGGGACCCCCTTGTCAAGGGGACTCCGAGATTCCGATAAGTCACCCCCTGCACCCCTACAACCATTGGTCCAGGCTTATGGAGAGGAGGCCCTTGTTCATATCGGCATGTGGACAAGGTGATTTGGGGGGAGCCCCCCCCACCTCAAAGCACTCTCCATGTTGAGGATATGTGGCCTGGTATGGTTCAGGAGTGGGTGGGGCTCTCATTTGCCCCCCCTTTCCTGAAATAAGGGTCTGTTAGGGATTGGGAGGACCCCCATATGTTTTGGTTTTTTTATTATTTTTTAATGCCGCGCTTGTTTTATTTTGCCGTCAGCGGGGAACCTCGCCGACAGATGAGTCACGGTTGTTAAGGACGCAGCGGCTGCCCGCTCCTTAACAACCAGCTATTCAGAATGAAACTAAAGGAATGCCAAAGAAGAATCGCTTCAATTCATGAAAGCATCCGAAACGAAATAAAAATTCCAGGCATATCTATGAAACCTTTGTATTGGGAGCACTGGAGAGATTGCAATCACAGAGCACTATGGGGGGGGGTCTATTTACAGTATAAATGTCCTCATACAGCTTTCTCCCGGGATTCTCACATTTTTCAGGTAGCCTCAGACCAGTAACTTCTGCACAGCATTAGTGAAAGGTCTGCATGGCTGGGTGTGCTGATGGAGGGCTGTGGGTGAGAAAGGGGTAAGTGGGGTCAGGTTTGAATATTGACAGCCTTACCTGATTGGAGGATCATGGGGTGTGGTGGGGAGGGGTTATGTGGGAGGGGGTCTTCCTTATATCACCATTCCCAGCACATGCAGCGTTGGAGGAGCTTTCCCCCCCCCCCTTCCCCCTTTTTTCTGGTTTTAGTTGGGCAGTTGCTGTTCTCTGGTTTTGCGGTTCAGGATGCTGACATGGTGCACTTTGCTTTAGGGGAATTTTTCTTTTTGAGTATTGTCATGGCTGGGGGCAGAGGTATCAGGGTTTTTGAAGGCGGGGATGGTTAAAATAAATAGGGTTGGGCCCGTCTTAGGTATGGGTGCACCTTCCCTAACAAGCGCAGCAGGAATGGGTTCTTGGATTGGTGGGGCCGTATCGGATGGTGATTCAGGAAGGAGTTGTCCCCAAGCCGGTGTATGTGCGGCTGGGGGCCGTCATTTGTAAGATGGTGTCAGATACAGCCGGGTATTCGTTTTCAGTGCCTTCAAAAATCTATCATTTACGGTAATTTTTTGTTATGGTTTTTATCATACAATAAAAATGTATGTATTTGGTAGTGATGTTATTGATGTTATTGATGGTATGTAACCACTTCCCACCTGGCCAGTAGCTGTTTGGCATCAGATTTCCGGGTAGACGCCATATGCCATATGGCGTACTCCCAGGCATGCACAGTTTTCGCGCTTGCAGAGCCACGCAGCGGTGCGATCTGTCAACGGCCGTGTACCTCGGACACGGCCAATGACAGATCTGAGTACCGCCCCCATTGCCAGTACCATGTGACCTGCTGTGACCAATCACAGCAGGTCACATGACAGTTGTATACAATGGATGGCTTCATTCATGCCATCCATTGTATACTAGTGCCTAGCTGTGAATGGTCACAGTGATCACATGCACATGTCATGTGATTAGCTGTGGCCAAAAAAAAAAAAAAAACCTGAATGAATCGATGTCATTCAGGTAAATGCTTGTTTATAGCAAAGTAATTCAAAGTAATTCAGGATAGTAAAATATTAGTAGCAGAGAGATGAAAATACTTCCTTCTGATTGGACACACTGTAGGCTACATGTGCATGTAAAACTGTATTTGTAGCCTCTGTAGAATCTCAGAGAGACACATGAAGCGGTTATATGGTGCCTGATTGCGACAGCTGAACAGTGATTGGTTCTGTCGCAATGGGACTGACGTCCTGGTGTTGGAAATTCTATCCCTGACCCAGTGATCCAAACCATTTCTGGTCCATTCAGCTCTGGGCACTCCAGAACACAGAACGTCCTGTGGGCTGGTACAGGAACACCCCCAGGGTTGATTAGCCAAGAAAAAAGTCTTGTTCATAACCATATTTCAACAGATTGAGGACCTGAGATATGGATGGGGTGATTCGTACGGAGCCAGTCCCATATGACTGGCGAATCGCGGACTTTCTCTGACTTGCTCCAGTCGCAGGATAAATCTAGGTAAAAGTTTTATTTCAGTTTTTATTCATTTTTATTTCATAGTGAAGAGCCAATTGTGTGTCTTTTTGTATTTTCTGTAATTGTTTTTTCTTTGTATATATTCTATGCACTGCCTACTTCCGGGATATTAAATCGTAAAATTAATAAGTGACTTCTGAGTACTAAGCTCGGGCTCATATCTCCGAAGAGATTGTTGTATTGCAGTGTCTATATATGCTCGGTATAAGTTCATTCTCAATCTGTATGCAATTGCACTGCATGTTGGCAGATTGCATGCAGATTGTAAAGGAGCAGATCTACCAGACAGAGATCTGTGTGTGTGTGTTGGCTCAGCAGACCAGTCTGTGGACAAACTGTTGGGTGGTGACAAGCTACCATTTGTTGTGTGTCTGGTCTGGGGGGGGTGTGGACAGTGGAAGAGTGATTAACCCCGGGGTTCTACCATGTAGGACAGCTGGAGGAATCCTAGAAGGGTGTGCCAATTGCTAGACTGCTCCCCAGACACTACTAAACAACTCGTTCACTCCCTTATTATCTCACGACTCGACTACTGCAACTCCCTCCTCACCGGCCTACCTCATCACAGACTATCCCCACTTCAGTCTATCCCGAACTCAGCGGGCAGACTCATCCACCTTACTAACCGCTCCGTATCCGCCTCCCCCTTCTGCCGATCCCTCCACTGGCTTCTGATTGCCCAACGCATAAAATTCGAAATGCTAACACTGACGTACAAAGCTGTTCATCATACTGCCCCAAACTACATCACCGATCTGATATCCATCTACCACCCAAAACGCACACTCTGCTCCTCACAAGACCTCCTACTCTCCAGTTCCCTGTCTCCTCCTCCCATGCCCGTCTCCAGGACTTCTCCAGGGCTTCCCCCATCCTCTGGAACTCACTACCCCAATTAATCAGACTGTCACCTACCCTCCTCAGCTTTAGGTGCACCCTGAACACCCATCTCTTCAGGGAAGCCTACCCCACCCTCACCTAACTGCCGATCTCCTCCACTCCTCCTACCACTCCATCCCCCACAGCTATCTCCTCCTGTGCCACCATCCCCTCCCTCCTAGATTGTAAGCTTGAAAGAGCAGGGCCCTCGAACCCCTCGTGTATTGTATTGTTACTGTATTGTCTCATGTACTGTCTCCCACTATTTTGTACAGTGCTGAGCAAACTTTTTGGCGCTATATAAATACTGTATAATAATAATAATAATAATAATAACAACATGTTGTTTACACCAAATTCTGACCCTACTATCTGAATGTTGCAGCTGAAATCCAGACTCATCAGACCCGGCAACATTTTCCAATCTTCTATTGTTCAATTTTGGTGAGCCTGTGTGAACTGTAGCCTCCGTTGTAACGAGGGGTCATTGGAGTTCCTGTTGCCTTTCTATCATCTGGAACCAGTCTGCCCATTCTCCTCTGACCTCAACATGGCATTTTCCTCCACAGAAATGATTTTCTCTTTTTCAGACCATTATCTGTAAACCCTGGAGATGGTTGTGTGGGAAAATCAGCAGTTTTTGAAATATTCAGACCAGCCCGTCTGGCACCAACTACCATGCCACATTCAAAGTCGCTTCAATCCCCTTTATGATGCTCAGTTTGAACTTCAGCAAGTCATCTTCTCCGCATCTAGATGCCTAAATGCATTGACTTGCTGCCATGTGGCTGATTATCAATTTGTGTTACCGAGCAGTTGAAGAGGTGGACCTCATAAAATGGCCGGTGAGTTTATATTATGACCGTGTCACAAAGGCTTAACCTTACTGTATGGCTTGCAATATAGAGTCTATGAACTGACTTATGTTATGCTTTGAGCTTGTGAGATTGTTATAAACAGTTCATTTCTGTGATCAGCATCTCGCCTTGTGGTTGTCTTTGTCAAAGCTGAGACAATTTTGAGACACTGGATAAATTAATAAATTAATTAATAAATTAATGGATAAATTAATGGCTGTTAAATTGCTGTGTCCACATCTCTACTTGGGAGAATGTCACCAGCACACCGAGGATCACCAATACGGGTCCAAAAGGTTTCATGAATGATCACATAGTTACAGCAAGGCAACGTTTCTAAGTCCTGCAGGACCCCTTCATCAGGCATGCCTGCGAGACTCCGAAACGTAACTATGTGATCGTTCATTAAAACGTTTGGACTCATATTGGTGATCCTCGGTGTGCTGGTGACATTCTCCCTTAAATCCAATATTCTGAAGCGCAAAAGGAGGCCCAGTACCTCAAGGATCACAGTAAATGGTGCATTACCCAGGAGAGTTACCACTGCTGCTGTTACCATCAGATAGATGAATCCAGAAGCTTCATAGAAAAAAACAGCTCTGTGGTGGTAATATTATAACCACCCCACTAGGGGGGGTACCTTTACTGGAATAAGCAATGGAACATAAAAACACTTGAGCCTGTGGCTTGGAGGAAGTGCTTGGGTCAGGTGGACGCCCGTCCGCTCAGGGATGATGTGCAGTGGTGATGAATGGAGTTGAGCCTGTCAGATGCAGGGACCATATGATTGCAGCGTCCTGGGATGATGTCACCGCGATAGCCAGGAGATGGAGGGGAAGCCCAAGCAGGGGAGGTATGGCCGGTTACCAGGACGACATGTTTCACACACATGTGCTTTCTCAAGTCCTGGAAAGGGAGAGGTAATCAGCCATTTTATAGGAGACTTTTATAGGAGGCCGATTACCTCTCCCTTTAATATACACTCACCGGCCACTTTATTGGGTCCATCTGTTCAGTTGCTCGGTAACACAAATTGCTAATCAGCCAATCACACGGCAGCAACTCAACGCATTTAGGCATCTAGATGTGGTGAAGATGACTTGCTGAAGTTCAAACCGAGCATCAGAATGGGGAAGAGAAGGGATTGAAGTGACTTTGAACATGGCATGGTAGTTGGTGCCAGACAGGCTGGTCTGACTTTTCAAAAACTGTGGATCTCCTGGGATTTTCCTGCACAACCATCTCTAGGGTTTACAGAGAATGGTCCGAAAAAGGGAAAATCTCTAGTGAGCGGTTGTGTGGAGGAAAATGCCTTGTTGAGGTTAGAGGAGAATGGGCAGACTGGTTCCAAATGATAGAAAGGCAACAGTAACTCCAATAACCACTTGTTACAATGGGCCGTCCACCTGACCCAAGCACTTCCTCCAAGCCACAGGCCCAAGTGTTTTGATGTTCCATTGCTTATTCCAATAAAGGTACTCCCCCTAGTGGGGTTGTTATAATACTACCACCACAGCGCTGTTTTTTCTAGGGAGCTTCTGACATTCTCCCTCCCTGATTCTGTTCGGTTCCAGCCGATGGTCTCTTCAAAACCCACTTATACACACCGCCATTTGTAACGCAGGAACGTGTGCATTTGGATTGTACACTCACATGTCTACTTGGTCACACATGTGAGGTGTCTTCACAATCCATATTTATGGGACCTGGAAGTCCTTGAAAATATTGGTCAGTTTGTCTTTGATTGTAGGTGTTGTGGGGATACCTGAAACCATTGTTTCTATAATTAGTTCTGTAAGTAAGTTTGTTTACAGACTAAATTAGTTCAATTTCTGCCAGTTGGGATAGTTCAAACTTAAGTGAACGCTGTCTTTTGACACGTTTGCGATCTGGTTAACCTTGAACTGGACAATGTCTTTGGCCTGGTAAGAAAACTAGCCTAAAATACGTATATTTCTTTCCATAACACTCCTGACAAAGCCCACCTTTCAGGACCGCATTCAGCTTTCCGCCTTGGTGCGACAGAGGATTCAACAATGGGGCCGCCTGGAGATATGGAATGTAATGCTGTATTGGCAGACTCATATTCTTACTGAGCAATGGGACATCCAGCAGGCCATGGTTCCCCAATCAAATGCCTGGAGGTTTGTTGAATCCTGCCTTCTACAACTGGACCTTTCACTGCTATGTCTGATGGTACTTATGTAGCCCCGGGTTAGCAGGCTGGGTACAGTGGGCATGCCAAGATTGTTAGAGTTGTGCCGTAGATAAAGGACCTGCAGAGCAGGGTGATTACTAACTATGGCCTTTCTGATACTAGCTGAGACATCTTTGGGGTTCCATTAGTCCCTCTAAACTTGCCGTAGTGGTTCCTCTCCATGATCAAACAGCAATCACCACAGCCAAAATGTTCTAGACTCATACTGTACAACTGTACGGTTTCTCAAAATGGATCCTGTTGAATTGGAACTGTGTAGACTGAGTGGAATTTATAAGTCATATACCACTCCATATTATCTTCAGGGGAACGGAGTGTATGAGTGTTTTCCACTGCTTGGTATGCTGCAGACACTGAGGCAAGGGCACCAGGAACGCTGGCCACGGTATGTGAGTGAAGTGGTGTGTGCCTTTAACGATACAGCACTCAAAACTACTGGATATACAACTTTCTTCCTGTTGTTTGGATGAAGTGGTTGAGTAAAAAGAAAGAGGTTCAATGACTATATCAAATAATAAGGGTGAGAGAGGGCACCCTTGTGGTATCCCTTTATTAAGTTTGAAAAGGGCAGACATAGATCCCGAGGTAACGAGCCGCACAGTAGGAGAAGAATACATGCTATGGATTAAATCCAGTATGGGACCTGAGAAGCCTATTTTTTCCCTTACCAGAGATAACCACTGACAGCTAATATTATTAGAGATGAGCGAATTGAACATGACGAAGTGAAATTCGTTCCGAAGATTTGGAAAAATTCTATTCGCGACGAATCCGAAGATTAGCAAACTTCGGATGCACAAATCAAATTTTCCCAAAAATGGCGGCGACATGTGTGGCGACGGAGAAAATGGACAGAGAAGATGGGGCGGGGATCTCTGGGAAGGCGCGCAGACAAGGCGCGCTGACCCATAATGCATTCATGACATGTGATCACATTAGCCAATCAGCAGCCAGCCAGCACTGTGTAATGGTGGAGCTATAAATCGCGGCCATCTTAGAATTCTCCATTAGCCTCCGGTCATTCAAGAGAGACAGACCTGTGTGTATTAAGGGACAGAGTTAGGGCCACAGAGACTTTAGGGCCACAGAATCGTTACTCAGGGACACAGAATCGTTACTGACTTCCCGGATCGCCACTCAGCCATTGGACTCTTGATAGTCGTCTCCCCACACTGCTGCTGGGGGGACTTTTTAACCTAGGCCTGTGTATGGCCTTCAATTGAAGCTGCTTCTGCTCCGCCACTCTGCCATTGGACTCTTGATAGTCGTCTCCCCACACTGCTGCTGGGGGGACTTTTTAACATAGGCCTCTGTATGGCCTTCAATTTTAGCTGCTTACGCTCCGCCACTCTGCCATGGGCCCCTGTACCGCCTCCTCATGCTGCTGCCAGGCCCGTAATCTGCCATGGGCCCCCGTACCGACTCCTCATGCTGCTGCCAGGCCCGTAATCTGTCATGGGCCCCTGTACCGCCTCCTCATGCTGCTGCCAGGTCCAGAGTGTGTCATGGGTCCCTGTACGGCCTCCCATTGCTGCTATCTCCATCGCCACACTCTGCCATGTGCCACTTTCAGGTCTCCTCACACTGCTGGTGGGTTCCATTTTGTCATAGGGTGCTGTATGGCCTCCCATTGCTGCCTCCACCGCCACACTGTGGCTCCACACTCTGGTTTTGGCCCCGTGACTGGCCAAATGAGTGAAGTGTGCGGTGATTCTAAGATCGACGGCACTCATCTGCATGTCATACTGACTGACAGTATTATTTCTCTTCCCCAGCAGACTCCAAGGGCATTTAAATTAAAGGTACAGTGTTCTGCACTAATATAAAGGCTCTCTGAAGCCTAGAAACACCCTTTTTATAAGTTAAATTCGCAGCGAATATATTCAGCTCGAAGCAAATTTATTCGGCGAATTCGGCGAATCAGCCACACCAAATTTTTGAATAATTCGCTCATCTCTAAATATTATCAAACACTTTCTCAGCACCGAGCGTTATGATGGCCGTGTCAGAATGAGGATGGAGTTGGGCATGTTCCAATGCTAGCAAGACTTTGCAGATATGTAATACTGCAGATCTACCGGGAACAAAGCCCGCTTGCACTGGATGGAGAAGAGAAGGAAGCAACACTGCCAGTCATGAAGCTACAATTTTAGATAGGATCTTAGTGTCCAGATTGATTGATGATTTAGGGCTGAAGGAGCCAAGTAGAGATGAATCTTTCCCTTCCCTAGCCAGCAATTTAATGTATGCTTGCGACCCGGTAGGAAGATATGGTCCTCCTACCCACATAGGCCGATAGACATGTAGGAGTGGGTCTGGGATACACGCCTGCGTTAATTGAAAGGATTCCGCTGTATAGCCATCCGGGCCCAGGGCTTTGTTGTTAGCCAAGTGTTTAATAGTAAAAAGGATCTCCTCTCAGGAAACCAGGGCATTTAATCTCCTGAGCTACTCAACCGTAAGGAAAGTGAAGACCGAGCAGAAGGGAAGTAGCCTTAGATTGGTCAATGGGATCCAAAGACTGAACCTGCGTATAATAATCCGTAAGTTTAGAGGTTATTTCTGGATTGGAAGTTTTAATATTTCCGGTTTAAATTACACAGGGCCGTCATATGGATAGGTTGAGAAGGCCCTTTGCAGAGTCTTGCTAGGAGATGACCAGATTTATTTCCAAATTTATGATATTGAAGGGACATGTAGGAGGATTTAATCCTTTGTTGTTGGTTGGTCCAGAGATTAAACTGTCTCTTTGCTTGTCGCAGGGTGTCGCTCACCATGTGGAACTGTTCTAGGGAATATTTTTTAAATTGCCTTGCATAGGATATCATTTTACCAAGGAGAAATGCTTTCCCAGCCTTCCAAAATAAGTTGGGATAATTTGAGTGCTCGCTATTAGAAAGAGCGTACTCCCTCCAGGCGGAATACGTTGCATGCTGGAAATCTTCATTTTATGCTAGATAAGAAGGGACGCTACACAAGGGTGGCCTAAACTGGGAGCATATGTCCCCCAATATGACAGTTACAGGGCAAAGATCAGAGAAGATCATGCTGCCAATGGCAGAAGAGAGGATGCGCAAAATAAATAGTCGGTTCTCAAAATGGAGTCATGTGGGGGTGAGTAGAATTAAAACTCCCTTTCTGTCCAGATGTCAGACATCCACCAGCTGCAGGGATGAGATCGTATTGGCCAATGCTGAAGGGTTGGGCCAAAGCCGTGTCAATCACCCATCGAAGCACCTGGTGTGGCAGCGACCGATCTTCTGACAGGTCCATGACTGTGTTAAAATCACCCCGCAGTATGTACTGAGACTCCAGGGCCCATAGAACCCAAGAAGAGAGGCCTTGAAAAAAAAGACATCTCGGGGAATTGACCGCATAGATATTAGGCTATTGTTAAATGGGCTATAAGTTTACATCCCATCTCATAAGCATCAACAGAATGAAGAGTGTATTGCAGTTATTTTATGAAGAAGTATCGCCACTCCCATTTTCCATTTTTCCCAGTAGCTGAGGACCCCAGGACCTCCTCCACTCACAGCTTGCAGAGGCGATTCTCTGCAGACAAATGTTTCTCCTTACCTTTAATACTTACTTCAGAATATAAGAAGGCCTTGATTTTTTGGAGAAGGTTCCTCTGTGCTTCCCTCCAAGAATCTATGTAAAGTCAAGATACAAGGGATGTGCCCAAAATCTTGGAGGCCCCTGTGGACTGGTACTTCAATTGAAACTCAACCATTGATCTTTGAGGGTACATCTGATTCAGCTTTATAGACTGTAGATATTTCCAAGGGTTTAGTTGAGGATGGCCTACCCATCAGTGACAGCACTCTGCTACCTGCTACCTGAGGCCTCTAGAACAATCTTCTGAAGATGGTCCCCTTGATGAAACTATGGACAATGGCATTCACCCTACTAGGGCTACTAGAGGGCAATTGATTGTTAAATACTCTGATTACATTGTTTGATGTTTTTGTTGTTCATCTGATTCACCATGTGCTCTTCCTGTGTAAACTTTAGTCATGCCAAGGACAGCATCCATTAAGAGGGGGGAGTGTAGGCAGCAGCATGTCCCCTTCCATTCTGTAAGTGGCACTGTGCTATTATTATAGATGGAGTGGAGTCTATTAGGGGAATTGCCCCCCTAGACACTCGGTCAGTATCTCAGAAGAGCCAACTGTCTGATTGGATGCTGTAACCTCTCAATATCTCTGGTGGTCTTCTTAATATGAAACATTAGATAATAGGGTACCTGGAGAGAGTGGTAGGTCAGGGACAGAGACTCCTCTGGTGAGGGGATGTAGGTAAAGGTTCCTGACAAGTAGGGATAGCTCAGGGCTTTCCTCCAGACAATGCCTGTCTGGAGGAAACATCCAACTATCCTGACCAGTAACGTGGGGCTCATTATAATGTCTTTCCGGTACACAGAAAACTGCCATCCCTCCAGCAGAAGCAATCCTCCTGTAATACAGGCCCAAGCAGGGGCGGACTGACCATTCATACACTCGGGCAATGCCCGAGGGCCCAGGGTCAGTAGGGGGCCCCATGAGATGCCCCTAGTACCTTTTCATAGGCTTTTTTGGGGGTGTGGTTTGAGTGTGGGTGAGGACACAGGGGCCCCATGATCCCCTATTGCCCGGGGGCCCCATGAGTTGTCAGTCCACCCCTGGGCACAAGCCTGTTGAATCTCTATAATAGGGGTGCTCAACTTGTGGCCCTTGGAGCCCTCTGTTGTGACCCTTCACCTCAAACTGAACTCAGAAGTTTTATGTGTGTTTTCAGAAGGTCACCACACCTGCAAGATAAAATGGAAGTCTATGGCAAAGCGCATCTAACCCGCAGGAAAGCGGCAGGTGCTGCACCCATGGTTCCAGTAAACTGCAGTGCATCATTGTGAAAGAAGCCTTATAGGGGGCTCAGGACAGTAAGGACTTGTTTACATTCACGGTCTGGGTGTGGTAAAGCCCCATAGTCAACACGTGTTTTATCCCTCCCCCAGAGGTTGCAATGCTGACCTCACCCCATGATCCAGGGGACCCGATAGGCCTCCCTGTCACATTCTGTTTTACCTTTGGACAGGAGGGGCGGCAGGGGAAACGTATACAGAAACTGATCCTCTCCAGGTTCCCCCTGCTTTTCCTCCTCTCTCTTCCGTTGGCATTCAGCAGCTGCAAGAGGAAATTGTTCATGCTAATAAAGAAAAAAATCTAAAATCTGAACCATTTCCTTGTGGCCTGCGACCGGTTAACAAATCACTTAGGTGGCCCTCGCTCTTAAACAGGTTGAGCACCAACAAGTACCAACGGCTGTATTTCCTCATATCAGTGGCTACTGTGTCTTTATTAATTACTGCTACTTTGTATACAAATACAAGATAAATGACAACATCAAGAACTGTGTGTGGTCTCCCCGACTGGGTACCCTGGGCCTAGGCCCCCAACTACAAGCCCGTTCAGCACACATTAATGCACTACATTAGACTCAATAGGTCTAAATTGATCCCGGGAATATTTGATTATTGATCCAGGGAATATCCGATTATTGATCCAGGGAATATCCGATTATTGATCCAGGGAATATCCGATTATTGATCCAGGGAATATCCGATTATTGATCCCGGGAATATCCGATTATTGATCCCGGGAATATCTGATTATTGATCCCGGGAATATCCGATTATTGATCCAGGGAATATCCGATTATTGATCCCGGGAATATCTGATTGCCTCTCGGGGGATCAGGAAGGAATTTTTTCCCTGAAGGAGCAAATTGGATCGTGCTTTGCTGGGTTTTTTTTTGCCTTCCTCTGGATCAACTGTGGGTGTAGGATTATAAGTTTTTTTTTAAATGGTTGAAATGGATGGACTTTTGTCTTTTTTCAGCCAGACTAACTATGTAACTATATAACTATGTAAATCAGCCTTAAACATTATTTTCACATTTAATGGTCAGAATATTTACTGGTATTGTATGTTGGATATTACGTTCTTTGTTAGAGGTTTGGAAGTCGGATGCAAAATGCCGATAGTACTGCTTGGACCTTAAAGAAGGGGACAAACCCCGAAGGTTTCTCCTTACAATTGTATGTTAGTGCAAATAAAAAAAGTATCACGGACAGGACTCAATTGTTTCTATCTTTTATGATGAATATTATCAGTAAATGGCAGTTAATTGCAGGGCGGTGATTGTTTTTGGACTTAACAGATCCCAGTTACCACAGTTATTGCCCCCTGTGCCAGGCCGGTAATGGACAATGGATCCCCTCTTTGGTTCTAAACCTTATTACTTCCTACATTTACTTGAAATAGCAGGAAGGGGGGACAGTCATTTAAAATTAACCTATTCGATTTCAGGAGTTAAAACAAAATAAAACCACAGAATAAATACAGATTGTCTTTTGCTCCCATGTATTTTATTTCTTAATGTTTATATTAATATTTATTACTTTTAACAAGATTATAAAATTACAAGAAAGGAATATTGTTGATAAGAAAATCTTTTATCACTGGAAATCTTGTTTACAATTTTCACTTCTTTTTTTTTTAAATATATTTTTATTATTTTCCAAGAAATTTTTTTCAAAAATAGCATAAGCAAATAACAAAGAGAAGAAAAAGAAAACAATAAAGTAAGTTCTATACAGACGTTAGTGGAAATGACTATTCTGGATTTCAATATTTCTAGGAGAACTTCGATAGATTATGTAATCTTTACTTGTCATTATTATTATACAGTATTTATAAAGCGCCAATAGTTCGCTCAGCGCTGTAATTGTCATTGTCAGCTCTCATTGTTGACATGGATGACAAATAAATCATTTTTCAATCTTATTCAGAATCAGCATTTTGGGGCATCTTAAAGGGGTTTATTTACTCAAGACACTCAGGTGGTTCAGTTTGCCATTGAATTTTCATTTAGCTTTGTGACACTGCTGACAATTCACTTTGCTAAGAATTCCATATGTGCAGGATGCCGAGGATGGGTCCTGGATGGGTGCTACATGTCACCAATATCTGGGCTATGGTCCCTTTTAGGGAAAATGTTTTATGTATTCAGGGGTCTCACCTGTGATGGGTGAGGAATTCCGGGACAGTTAAGTCTTGAGGTGATTGTAGCCGTATTAGTGCACTTGCGACAGAAACAATTGAGCACTGACGTGATACTTTTTTTATTTGCACTAACATACAATTTTGAGAACAAGGTTTCGGGGAATGTCCCCTTCTTCAAGGTCCAGGCAGTACTCGCCTGGACCTTGAAGAAGGGGACATTCCCCGAAAGCTTGTCCTCAAAATTGTATGTTAGTGCAAATAAAAAAAGTATCACGTCAGTGCTCAATTGTTTCTGGGACAGTTAAGTAAGAGAGAGGAATGACTTGCATTCCTCTTGGCGTTAGTAGTGGCTTATTTTGGACCTGAAATTTTTCTGGTGGGAAAAGGACCTCCACTCCTGACTATGGAGAATCGGGTCCATACGGTGTTCAGCAGCCTCAAGAAGGCAGCATATAATGCAGGAAGCTTCCATTGCTAGTGGGTCGAATGTGAGTTGAGAGGAGACCTGGCTGTGTGCTGACACCTGACAGATATCCGAAGCTGGATGCTGCTAACCCTGGGGTAAATCCCGTATATGAACTTTATGTTTCTTATATTTGTGATGAAGATAAGTAGACTTTTGTGTTATGTTTTCTGGAGAATAAGTCAGCTCCGTGTTGCTGCTGAAAGTGCTGTTTTGTTTGCATTGAAAGAAAATTCAACATCTTTATGTTGAAGACACACGGCTTCCATGGTGCTATACTTCTGAACTTGACACTGATCACATGCAAGGAAAATAGCAGTATTTCATAGCGGCACGATGATGGAAGTCAGCAGAGCTCCACCTCTGAGTTTCCTCCTCACCTAATGTTGGTCCTCTCCAGTGTTGGAGATTCAAGGCCACACAGATCTGCCTCCAAACCAAATGATGGAAGTCAGCAGAGCTCCACCTCTGAGTTTCCTCCTCACCTAATGTTGGTCCTCTCCAGTGTTGAAGATTCAAGGCCACACAGATGTGCCTCCAAACCAAATGATGGAAGTCAGCAGAGCTCCACCTCTGAGTTTCCCCCTCACCTAATGTTGGTCCTCTCCAGTGTTGGAGATTCAAGGCCACACAGAAGTGCCTCCAAACCAAATGATGGAAGTCAGCAGAGCTCCAACTCTGAGTTTCCCCCTCACCTAATGTTGGTCCTCTCCAGTGTTGGAGATTCAAGGCCACACAGATGTGCCTCCAAACCAAATGATAGAAGTTAGCAGAGCTCCACTCTGAGTTTCCCCCTCACCTAATGTTGGTCCTCTCCAGTGTTGGAGATTCAAGGCCACACAGATGTGCCTCCAAACCAAATGATGGAAGTCAGCAGAGCTCCACCTCTGAGTTTCCTCCTCACCTAATGTTGGTCCTCTCCAGTGTTGGAGATTCAAGGCCACACAGATGTGCCTCCAAACCAACTGATGGAAGTCAGCCGAACATCACCTCACACACTAAGGAAGATTGCCTTGCAACGTGAACAGCCTCTTAGTCTTTATTAAATCAACACCAAAGTGAACATTAGAAGCTTGTAACACAATAGAATTTGTTAATGACTTGGGAGCCGCTAATAAGAGTTGAAAAAGGATCGCTGACAACATCACATTCTCATACTGTGTGTATAAAACTTAAAAAAACTCTAAATGTCGCGCTCCCAATATATTACAAATATCAATCAAATCAAAATAAACAATAAAACAAATATCAAAAATAACTAGATAATAACACCTTGATTAAATTATAACAATAATATAAAAAATGTGAATCTCAAATTAATCCCCAAAAAATGTGTTATTAGACAGAAAACGTTCCTTTGATCATACAAAAATTACAAGAGAAAAAAAAAAAGTCCCAAAAAGTGATTACGTGATCCAAAATGCAATAATTGTGACTTTTTGTGAATCCTTGTAATGGTAAAGATGTGCGCTCACCTCCTTGTGAATCCTCGTAATGGTAAAGATGTGCGCTCACCTCCTTGTGAATCCTCGTAATGGTAAAGATGTGCGCTCACCTCCTTGTGAATCCTCGTAATGGTAAAGATGTGCGCTCACCTCCTTGTGAATCCTCATAATGGTAAAGATGTGCGCTCACCTCCTTGTGAATCCTCGTAATGGTAAAGATGTGCGCTCACCTCCTTGTGAATCCTTGTCATGGTAAAGATGTGCGCTCACCTCCTTGTGAATCCTTGTAATGGTAAAGATGTGCGCTCACCTCCTTGTGAATCCTTGTAATGGTAAAGATGTGCGCTCACCTCCTTGTGAATCCTGGTAATGGTAAAGATGTGCGCTCACCTCCTTGTGAATCCTCGTAATGGTAAAGATGTGCGCTCACCTCCTTGTGAATCCTCATAATGGTAAAGATGTGCGCTCACCTCCTTGTGAATCCTCGTAATGGTAAAGATGTGCGCTCACCTCCTTGTGAATCCTCGTAATGGTAAAGATGTGCGCTCACCTCCTTGTGAATCCTCGTAATGGTAAAGATGTGCGCTCACCTCCTTGTGAATCCCTGTAATGGTAAAGATGTGCGCTCACCTCCTTGTGAATCCTTGTAATGGTACAGATGTGCGCTCACCTCCTTGTGAATCCTGGTAATGGTAAAGATGTGCGCTCACCTCCTTGTGAATCCTTGTAATGGTACAGATGTGCGCTCACCTCCTTGTGAATCCTGGTAATGGTACAGATGTGCGCTCACCTCCTTGTGAATCCTGGTAATGGTACAGATGTGCGCTCACCTCCTTGTGAATCCTTGTAATGGTAAAGATGTGCGCTCACCTCCTTGTGAATCCCTGTAATGGTAAAGATGTGCGCTCACCTCCTTGTGAATCCCTGTAATGGTAAAGATGTGCGCTCACCTCCTTGTGAATCCCTGTAATGGTAAAGATGTGCGCTCACCTCCTTGTGAATCCTCGTAATGGTAAAGATGTGCGCTCACCTCCTTGTGAATCCTCGTAATGGTAAAGATGTGTGCTCACCTCCTTGTGAATCCTCGTAATGGTAAAGATGTGCGCTCACCTCCTTGTGAATCCTCGTAATGGTAAAGATGTGCGCTCACCTCCTTGTGAATCCTCGTAATGGTAAAGATGTGCGCTCACCTCCTTGTGAATCCTCGTAATGGTAAAGATGTGCGCTCACCTCCTTGTGAATCCTCGTAATGGTAAAGATGTGCGCTCACCTCCTTGTGAATCCTTGTAATGGTAAAGATGTGCGCTCACCTCCTTGTGAATCCTCGTAATGGTAAAGATGTGCGCTCACCTCCTTGTGAATCCTCGTAATGGTAAAGATGTGCGCTCACCTCCTTGTGAATCCTCGTAATGGTAAAGATGTGCGCTCACCTCCTTGTGAATCCTCGTAATGGTAAAGATGTGCGCTCACCTCCTTGTGAATCCTCGTAATGGTAAAGATGTGCGCTCACCTCCTTGTGAATCCTCGTAATGGTAAAGATGTGCGCTCACCTCCTTGTGAATCCCTGTAATGGTAAAGATGTGCGCTCACCTCCTTGTGAATCCTTGTAATGGTACAGATGTGCGCTCACCTCCTTGTGAATCCTGGTAATGGTAAAGATGTGCGCTCACCTCCTTGTGAATCCTTGTAATGGTACAGATGTGCGCTCACCTCCTTGTGAATCCTGGTAATGGTACAGATGTGCGCTCACCTCCTTGTGAATCCTGGTAATGGTACAGATGTGCGCTCACCTCCTTGTGAATCCTGGTAATGGTAAAGATGTGCGCTCACCTCCTTGTGAATCCTTGTAATGGTAAAGATGTGCGCTCACCTCCTTGTGAATCCCTGTAATGGTAAAGATGTGCGCTCACCTCCTTGTGAATCCTCGTAATGGTAAAGATGTGCGCTCACCTCCTTGTGAATCCTTGTAATGGTAAAGATGTGCGCTCACCTCCTTGTGAATCCTCGTAATGGTACAGATGTGCGCTCACCTCCTTGTGAATCCTTGTAATGGTAAAGATGTGCGCTCACCTCCTTGTGAATCCTCGTAATGGTAAAGATGTGCGCTCACCTCCTTGTGAATCCTCGTAATGGTAAAGATGTGCGCTCACCTCCTTGTGAATCCTTGTAATGGTAAAGATGTGCGCTCACCTCCTTGTGAATCCTCGTAATGGTACAGATGTGCGCTCACCTCCTTGTGAATCCTCGTAATGGTAAAGATGTGCGCTCACCTCCTTGTGAATCCCTGTAATGGTAACGATGTGCGCTCACCTCCTTGTGAATCCTCGTAATGGTAAAGATGTGCGCTCACCTCCTTGTGAATCCTCGTAATGGTAAAGATGTGCGCTCACCTCCTTGTGAATCCCTGTAATGGTAAAGATGTGCGCTCACCTCCTTGTGAATCCTCGTAATGGTACAGATGTGCGCTCACCTCCTTGTGAATCCCTGTAATGGTAAAGATGTGCGCTCACCTCCTTGTGAATCCTCGTAATGGTAAAGATGTGCGCTCACCTCCTTGTGAATCCTCGTAATGGTAAAGATGTGCTCTCACCTCCTTGTGAATCCTCGTAATGGTAAAGATGTGCGCTCACCTCCTTGTGAATCCTCGTAATGGTAAAGATGTGCTCTCACCTCCTTGTGAATCCTCATAATAGTAAAGATGTGCGCTCACCTCCTTGTGAATCCTCGTAATGGTAAAGATGTGCGCTCACCTCCTTGTGAATCCTCGTAATGGTAAAGATGTGCGCTCACCTCCTTGTGAATCCTCGTAATGGTAAAGATGTGCGCTCACCTCCTTGTGAATCCTCGTAATGGTAAAGATGTGCGCTCACCTCCTTGTGAATCCTCGTAATGGTAAAGATGTGCGCTCACCTCCTTGTGAATCCTCGTAATGGTAAAGATGTGCGCTCACCTCCTTGTGAATCCTCGTAATGGTAAAGATGTGCGCTCACCTCCTTGTGAATCCTCGTAATGGTAAAGATGTGCGCTCACCTCCTTGTGAATCCCTGTAATGGTAAAGATGTGCGCTCACCTCCTTGTGAATCCTCGTAATGGTAAAGATGTGCGCTCACCTCCTTGTGAATCCTGGTAATGGTAAAGATGTGCGCTCACCTCCTTGTGAATCCTCGTAATGGTAAAGATGTGCGCTCACCTCCTTGTGAATCCTTGTAATGGTAAAGATGTGCGCTCACCTCCTTGTGAATCCTCGTAATGGTAAAGATGTGCGCTCACCTCCTTGTGAATCCTCGTAATGGTAAAGATGTGCGCTCACCTCCTTGTGAATCCTCGTAATGGTAAAGATGTGCGCTCACCTCCTTGTGAATCCTCGTAATGGTAAAGATGTGCGCTCACCTCCTTGTGAATCCTCGTAATGGTAAAGATGTGCGCTCACCTCCTTGTGAATCCCTGTAATGGTAAAGATGTGCGCTCACCTCCTTGTGAATCCTCGTAATGGTACAGATGTGCGCTCACCTCCTTGTGAATCCTCGTAATGGTAAAGATGTGCGCTCACCTCCTTGTGAATCCTCGTAATGGTACAGATGTGCGCTCACCTCCTTGTGAATCCTTGTAATGGTACAGATGTGCGCTCACCTCCTTGTGAATCCTTGTAATGGTAAAGATGTGCGCTCACCTCCTTGCAAGCCTAACAGATAGGCTTATTGCGCTTTTTGTTCACATAAATGGAACCTGCTGTGATTTGCTGCGGCATAACATTGGTGTTGGGTGTCTCCTAAGTGCTCTAGTGACACCTAGAGGAGAAGGGCGAGTACGCAGGCTGTGAGGCACACAGACAAAGATATTGATTTTACAAAGTTCTGTTTGTTTTTACACCATGAATATCTAGGAGAGGATTAAGGAGGAGATTCATAGCAGCTGAAGGAGGGAGAGATCCCTGCAGGGATAACGAGCAGACAAGGAGGCAAGTGCTGCCGAGCACTTAGGAGACACCCAACACCAATGTTATGCTGCAGCAAATCACAGCAGGTTCCATTTATGTGAACAAAAAGCGCAATAAGCCTATCTGTTATTGCATTTTGGATCACGCAATCACTTTTTTTTGGACTTTTTTTTTCTCTTGTAATTTTGTATGATAAAAGGAACGTTTTCTGTCTAATAACACATTTTTTGGGGATTATTTTGAGATTCACCTTTTTTTATATTATTGTTATAATTTAATCAAGGTGTTATTATCTGGTTATTTGTGATATATTTGTTTTATTGTTTATTTTGATTTGATTGATATTTGTAATATATTGGGAGCGCGACATTTAGAGTTGAACATTATAAGCTCATTGTATTAAGGTTTGGGCTGGATGAGAACTTCCCCTTTGACTTCATAAACTACAGACTTAAAATTAATGACATTCCCAAGGAGACCACCAGAGATGACCTTCTGTACATCTCGTGGACTCAGGGCATAATCCCACATGTGGACGTCACTTATTTCACCAACAAATGACTGCTTAGCATCAAACCCTCCTCCAAAAGAGTCTTGTTCCTGTCCCAGGACAATGCTGCCTTCAGCTGCGATAGAAGACCCTTTCATGGAGACTCTTCTGGGGTAGAGTTTCCCATTGACCAAAAGTTGGACCACTCCAGTGTTGGAGTCCCAGGTCACACAGATGTGCCTCCAGTCCAAAGACTCCGAGTCTGTCTTAAAATAAGTGTCTTCCTGGTTGATGTGTACAAAACAAGTGTTTGGGGGCTGTAAGTAGATGAGAAAGGCGTTGTCCTTCCCGGGAGTAGCAAGAGAGAAGGGAGTATAGGGGCGGGAAAGGTCAGTATAGGAACGTAGACAGACGCTGACTTCCTGCAATGGTCTTGTAATTTCAGGTCTCAGAATGACATGAGCTGTGCTGGTTTCTTTGGGGAAGACGAAGACTTTACTCTCCAAATCTAGGGAAGAAAACAGATAAAACTCATTACTGCTACAGATCAAAGCTTTAGATTCTGAACGATAAACTCTGAGTTTATTTATAGATGGTAAAATCTAAAGTACAAAACAATCTGATACACTCAGATATCTCAGGAAGATCATTTTATTCCTTTTTGTTTTGTGTATATTTGGCTTTCAGATCCAGTAACTAAAGTGTTTTGGCAGCTTGCCTCAGTCATCTTCTCAGTTGGCTAATAAGGGACTTTTCTACCACTGATGGAGTTTTAGAACAAGGATCAGACACAGAAAGAAGGACCACCCACCGTAACCCATTGAGGCATGGACTCCACTCGACCTTTGAAGTTATGCTTTGGTATCTGGCACCAAGCTATCAGTTACAGATCCTAAGCTTGGAGGTGGGGCCTTCATGGATCATACTTGTTTTTCTAGCACATTCCACAGATGCTCGATTGCATTGCGATCTAGAGAATTTGGAGGCCAACTCAACATCTTGAACTCGTATTCCTCAAACCATTCATGGATTTATCAGACCAGGCCACCTTCTTCTTCCATGGCTCTGTGGTCCATTTCTGATACTTTTGGCTGTGGACATGGGTCGGCATGGGCACCCTGACCAGTCTGCGGCCACATAGCCCCATACACAATGAGTAAATAGATAAGATGGCACACTTACGCAAATTCTTAGGCTGGACAAAAACTTCCCCTTTTATTTCATAGAGTAGAGACTTCCAATTCAGGATATTTCCATGGAGATCGCCAGAGGTGACTTTCCGAATGTCTTCTGGAGTCAGGACATAATCCCAAATGTGGACATCACTTATTTCACCAACCAATGACTGAGTAGCATCAAACCTTCCACCATAAGAGTCTTGTTCCTGTCCCAGAATAAGGCTGATTGAAGCTTCGATAGAAGACCCTTTACCAGAAACTCCTCCAGGGTAGAGCTTTCCATTGACCCAAAGGTGGACCAACCCAGTATCAGAGTCCCAAGTCACACAGGTGTGTCTCCAGTCCAGAGGCTCTGAGTCTGTCTTGAAAGCATTGCTTCCTTGGCCTATATAATTTACATATACGTTATAGGCATTTGGAGGGTAGAACATGATCAGTAAAGCATCAGGGCTTTTTGAAGTAGCACCAGACAAGAGACAATGGCCACGTGAAAGTTCACTGTAGATATGAAGACAAGCGCTGACTTTCTGCAATGGCTTTGTAATTGTAGGTCTCAGAATCACATGAGCTGTGTTGGTTTCTTTGGGGAAGAAAAACATTTTACCCTCCAAGTCTGGGGAAGAAAACAGACAAAACTCATTACTGCTACAGATCAAAGCTTTATATGATAAACAATAAACTCCAAATGTATTTATTGATGATAGAAATAAATAATGAAATACACTCATATCTCTGGAAAATCAGTTATTTTTATTTTTACATTTTCCATCTTCTCAGTTTGGCAATAAAGGGTTTTACTTGTTCCAGCAGCATTTTAATTAAAGTGGAGGCCTCAGTTGTAGAAGTAGAGGACACTATCAGATATATCAGATATATAAACTGGACAGCACAGTCAGCGAT
>NW_028321755.1:0-20452 GCF_062004578.1 Staurois parvus | reverse complement strand
TAAGATTGACCCCATCACGAGGCGAGGCTGACACCATACTGACCCCATCACGAGGCGAGGCTGACACCAGACTGACCCCATCACGAGGCGAGGCTGACACCAGACTGACACCAGCATGATGTGAGGCTGACACCAGACTGACCCTATCACTAGGCGAGACTGACACCAGACTGACCCCATCACGAGGCGAGGCTGACACCAGACTGACACCATCACGAGGCGAGACTGACATCAGACTGACCCCATCACTAGGCGAGACTGACACCAGACTGACCCCATCACGAGGAGAGGCTGACACCAGACTGACCCCATCACGAGTCGAGACTGACACCAGACTGACCCCATCACGAGGCGAGGCTAACACCAGACTGACCCCATCACGAGGCGAGGCTGACACCAGACTGACCCCATCACGGGACGAGGCTGACACCAGACTGACCAAATCACGAGGCGAGGCTGACACCAGACTGACCCCATCACGGGATGAGGTTGACACCAGACTGACCCCATCACGAGGCGAGGCTGACACCAGACTGACCCCATCACTACCGAGTCTGACACCAGACTGACACCATCACGAGGCGAGGCTGACACCAGACTGACCCCATCACTAGCCGATGCTGACACCAGACTGACCCCATCACGAAGCGAGGCTGACACCAGACTGACACCATCACGAGGCGAGGCTGACACCAGAATGACACCATCATGATGTGAGGCTGACACCAGACTGACCCCATCATTAGGCGAGACTGACACCAGACTGACCCCATCACGAGGCGAGGCTGACACCAGACTGACCTTATCACGAGGCGAGGCTGACACCAGACTGACCCCATCACGAGGCGAGGCTGACACCAGACTGACACCATCACGAGGCGAGGCTGACACCAGACTGACACCATCACGAGGCGAGGCTGACACCAGACTGACCCCATCACGAGGCGAGGTTGACACCAGACTGACACCATCACGAGGCGAGGCTGACACCAGACTGACACCATCATGATGTGAGGCTGACACCAGACTGACCCCATCACTAGGCGAGACTGACACCCGACTGACCCCATCACGAGGCGAGGCTGACACCAGACTGACACCATCACGAGGCGAGACTGACACCAGACTGACCCCATCACGAGGCGAAGCTGACACCAGACAGACCCCATCACGAGGCGAGGCTGACACCATACTGACCCCATCACGAGGCGAGGCTGACACCAGACTGACCCCATCACGGGGCGAGGCTGACACCAGACTGACCCCATCATGATGTGAGGCTGACAGCAGACTGACCCCATCACGAGGCGAGGCTGACACCAGACTGACCCCATCACGAGGCGAGGCTTACACCAGACTGACCCCATCACGAGGCGAGGCTGACACCAGACTGATCCCATCACGAGGCGAGGCTGACTCCAGACTGACCCCATCACGAGGCGAGGCTGACACCAGACTGACCCCATCACGAGGCGAGGCTGACACCAGACTGACACCATCATGATGTGAGGCTGACACCAGACTGACCCCATCACTAGGCGAGACTGACACCAGACTGACCCCATCACGAGGCGAGGCTGACACCAGACTGACACCATCACGAGGCGAGACTGACACCAGACTGACCCCATCACGAGGCGAGACTGACACCAGACTGACCCCATCACGAGGCGAGGCTGACACCAGACTGACCCCATCACGAGGCGAGACTGACACCAGACTGCCCCCATCACTAGCGAGGCTCCCACCAGACTGACACCATCACGAGGCGATGCTGACACCAGACTGACCCCATCACGAGGTGAGGCTGACACCAGACTGATCCCATCACGATGCGAGACTGACACCAGACTGACCCCATCACGAGGCGAGACTGACACCAGACTGACCCCATCACGAGGCGAGGCTGACACAAGACTGACCCCATCATTAGGCGAGACTGACACCACACTGACCCCATTACGAGGCGAGACTGACACCAGACTGACCCCATCACGAAGCTAGACTGACACCAGACTGACCCCATCACGAGGCGAGACTGACACCAGACTGACCCCATCATGAGGCGAGACTGACACCAGACTGACCCCATCATGATGTGAGGCTGACACCAGACTGAACCCCTCACGAGGCGAGGCTGACACCAGACTGACCCCATCACGAGGCGAGGCTGACACCACACTGACCCCATCACGAGGCGAGGCTGACACCAGACTGACCCCATCATGATGTGCGGCTGACACCAGACTGAACCCATCACGAGGCGAGGCTGACACCAGACTGACCCCATCACGAGGCGAGGCTGACACCACACTGACCCCATCACGAGGCGAGACTGACACCAGACTGACACCATCACGAGGCGAGGCTGACACCAGACTGACACCATCATGATGTGAGGCTGAAACCAGACTGACCCCATCACGAGGCGAGACTGACACCAGACTGACCCCATCACGAGGCGAGGCTGACACCAGACTGACCCCATCACGAGGCTAGGCTGACACCAGACTGACACCATCACGAGGCGAGACTGACACCAGACTGACCTCATCACGAGGCGAGACTGACACCAGACTGACCCCATCACGAGGCTAGGCTGACACCAGACTGACCCCATCATGAGGCGAGACTGACACCAGACTGACCTCATCACGAGGCGAGACTGACACCAGACTGACACCATCATGATGTGAGGCTGAAACCAGACTGACCCCATCACGAGGCGAGGCTGACACCAGACTGACACCATCACGAGGCGAGACTGACACCAGACTGACCCCATCACGAGGCAAAGCTAACACCAGACTGACCCCATCACGAGGCGAGGCTGACACCAGACTGACCCCATCACGAGGCGAGGCTGACACCAGACTGACCCATCACAGGGCGAGGCTGACACCAGACTGACCCCATCATGATGTGAGGCTGACATCAGACTGACCCCATCACGAGGCGAGGCTGACACCAGACTGACCCCATCACGAGGCGAGGCTGACACCAGACTGTCCCCATCACGAGGCGAGGCTGACACAAGACTGACCCCATCACGAAGCGAGGCTGACACCAGACTGACACCATCACGAGGCGAGGCTGACACCAGACTGACCCCATCACGAGGCGAGGCTGACACCAGAATGACACCATCACGAGGCGAGGCTGACACCAGACTGACACCATCATGATGTGAGGCTGACACCAGACTGACCCCATCACTAGGCGAGACTGAAACCAGACTGACCCCATCACGAGGCGAGTCTGACACCAGACTGACCCCATCACGAGGCGAGACTGACACCAGACTGACCCCATCACTAGGCGAGGCTGACACCAGACTGACCACATCACGAGGCGAGGCTGACACCAGACTGACCCCATCACGGGACGAGTCTGACACCAGACTGACACCATCACGGGACGAGGCTGACACCAGACTGAACCCATCACGAGGCGAGGCTGACACCAGACAGAACCCATCAGGAGACGAGGCTGACCCCAGACTGACCCCATCACGTGGCGAGGCTGACACCAGACTGACCCCGTCACGAGGCAAGGCTGACACAAGACTGACCCCATCACGAGGCGGGGCTGACACCAGACTGACCCCATCACGAAGCGAGGCTGACACCAAACTTACACCATCAAGAGGCGAGGCTGACACCAGACTGACCCCATCACGAGGCGAGGCTGACACCAGACTGACCCCATCACGAGGCGAGGCTGACATCAGACTGACACCATCATGATGTGAGGCTGACACCAGACTGACCACATCACGAGGCGAGGTTGACACTAGACAGACAGCATCACGAGGCGAGACTGACACCAGACTGACACCATCATGAGTCGAGACTGACACAAGACTGACACCATCAAGATGTGAGGCTGACACCAGACTGACCCCATCACGAGGCGAGGCTGACACCAGACTGACCCCATCACGAGGCGATGCTGACACCAGACTGACACCATCACGAGGCGAGACTGACACAAGACTGACACCATCATGATGTGAGGCTGACACCAGACTGACCCCATCACGAGGTGAGGCTGACAGCAGACTGACACCATAACTAGCGAGGCTGACACCAGACTGACACTATCACGAGGCGAGGCTGACACCAGACTGACCCCATCACGAGGCGAGGCAGACACCAGACTGACCCATCACGAGGCGAGGCTGACACCAGACTGACCCCATCACGAAGCGAGACTGACACCAGACTGATCCCATCTCGGGGCGAGGCTGACACCAGACTGACCCCATCACGAGGCGAGACTGACACCAGATTGACCCCATCACGAAGCGAGGCTGACACCAGACTGACCCCATCACGAAGCGAGGCTGATACCAAACTTACACCATCAAGAGGCGAGGCTGACACCAGACTGACCCCATCACGAGGCGAGGCTGACACCAGACTGACCCCATCACGAGGCGAGGCTGACATCAGACTGACACCATCATGATGTGAGGCTGACACCAGACTGACCCCATCACGAGGCGAGACTGACACCAGACTGACCCCATCATGAGGCGAGACTGACACCAGACTGACCCCATCATGATGTGAGGCTGACACCAGACTGAACCCCTCACGAGGCGAGGCTGACACCAGACTGACCCCATCACGAGGCGAGGCTGACACCACACTGACCCCATCACGAGGCGAGGCTGACACCAGACTGACCCCATCATGATGTGCGGCTGACACCAGACTGAACCCATCACGAGGCGAGGCTGACACCAGACTGACCCCATCACGAGGCGAGGCTGACACCACACTGACCCCATCACGAGGCGAGGCTGACACCAGACTGACACCATCACGAGGCGAGGCTAACACCAGACTGACACCATCATGATGTGAGGCTGAAACCAGACTGACCCCATCACGAGGCGAGGCTGACATCAGACTGACACCATCATGATGTGAGGCTGACACCAGACTGACCACATCACGAGGCGAGGTTGACACTAGACAGACAGCATCACGAGGCGAGACTGACACCAGACTGACACCATCATGAGTCGAGACTGACACAAGACTGACACCATCAAGATGTGAGGCTGACACCAGACTGACCCCATCACGAGGCGAGGCTGACACCAGACTGACCCCATCACGAGGCGATGCTGACACCAGACTGACACCATCACGAGGCGAGACTGACACAAGACTGACACCATCATGATGTGAGGCTGACACCAGACTGACCCCATCACGAGGTGAGGCTGACAGCAGACTGACACCATAACTAGCGAGGCTGACACCAGACTGACACTATCACGAGGCGAGGCTGACACCAGACTGACCCCATCACGAGGCGAGGCAGACACCAGACTGACCCATCACGAGGCGAGGCTGACACCAGACTGACCCCATCACGAAGCGAGACTGACACCAGACTGATCCCATCTCGGGGCGAGGCTGACACCAGACTGACCCCATCACGAGGCGAGACTGACACCAGATTGACCCCATCACGAAGCGAGGCTGACACCAGACTGACCCCATCACGAAGCGAGGCTGATACCAAACTTACACCATCAAGAGGCGAGGCTGACACCAGACTGACCCCATCACGAGGCGAGGCTGACACCAGACTGACCCCATCACGAGGCGAGGCTGACATCAGACTGACACCATCATGATGTGAGGCTGACACCAGACTGACCCCATCACGAGGCGAGACTGACACCAGACTGACCCCATCATGAGGCGAGACTGACACCAGACTGACCCCATCATGATGTGAGGCTGACACCAGACTGAACCCCTCACGAGGCGAGGCTGACACCAGACTGACCCCATCACGAGGCGAGGCTGACACCACACTGACCCCATCACGAGGCGAGGCTGACACCAGACTGACCCCATCATGATGTGCGGCTGACACCAGACTGAACCCATCACGAGGCGAGGCTGACACCAGACTGACCCCATCACGAGGCGAGGCTGACACCACACTGACCCCATCACGAGGCGAGGCTGACACCAGACTGACACCATCACGAGGCGAGGCTAACACCAGACTGACACCATCATGATGTGAGGCTGAAACCAGACTGACCCCATCACGAGGCGAGACTGACACCAGACTGACCCCATCACGAGGCGAGGCTGACACCAGACTGACACCATCACGAGGCGAGACTGACACCAGACTGACCCCATCACGAGGCAAAGCTAACACCAGACTGACCCCATCACGAGGCGAGGCTGACACCAGACTGACCCCATCACGAGGCGAGGCTGACACCAGACTGACCCATCACAGGGCGAGGCTGACACCAGACTGACCCCATCATGATGTGAGGCTGACATCAGACTGACCCCATCACGAGGCGAGGCTGACACCAGACTGACCCCATCACGAGGCGAGGCTGACACCAGACTGTCCCCATCACGAGGCGAGGCTGACACCAGACTGACCCCATCACGAGGCGAAGCTGACACCAGACTGACACCATCATGATGTGAGGCTGACACTAGACTGACCCCATCACTAGGCGAGGCTGACACCAGACTGACCCCATCACGAGGCGAGACTGACACCAGACTGACCCCATCACGAGGCGAGGCTGACACCAGACTGACCCCATCACGAGGCTAGGCTGACACCAGACTGACACCATCACGAGGCGAGACTGACACCAGACTGACCCCATCATGAGGCGAGACTGACACCAGACTGACCTCATCACGAGGCGAGACTGACACCAGACTGACAACATCACGAGGCGAGACTGACACCAGACTGACCCCATCACGGGACGAGTCTGACACCAGACTGACACCATCACGGGACGAGGCTGACACCAGACTGAACCCATCACGAGGCGAGGCTGACACCAGACAGAACCCATCAGGAGGCGAGGCTGACCCCAGACTGACCCCATCACGTGGCGAGGCTGACACCAGACTGACCCCGTCACGAGGCAAGGCTGACACCAGACTGACCCCATCACGAGGCGGGGCTGACACCAGACTGATCCCATCACGAAGCGAGGCTGACACCAAACTTACACCATCAAGAGGCGAGGCTGACACCAGACTGACCCCATCACGAGGCGAGGCTGACACCAGACTGACCCCATCACGAGGCGAGGCTGACATCAGACTGACACCATCATGATGTGAGGCTGACACCAGACTGACCACATCACGAGGCGAGGTTGACACTAGACAGACACCATCACGAGGCGAGACTGACACCAGACTGACACCATCATGATGTGAGGTTGACACCAGACTGACCCCATCACTAGGCGAGGCTGACACCAGACTGACCCCATCACGAGGCGAGGCTGACGCCAGACTGACACCATCATGAGTCGAGACTGACACAAGACTGACACCATCAAGATGTGAGGCTGACACCAGACTGACCCCATCACGAGGCAAGGCTGACACCAGACTGACCCCATCACGAGGCGATGCTGACACCAGACTGACACCATCACGAGGCGAGACTGACACAAGACTGACACCATCACGAAGCGAGGCTGACACCAGACTGACCCCATCACGAGGCGAGGCTGACACCAGACTGACACCATCATGATGTGAGGCTGACACCAGACTGACCCCATCACGAGGTGAGGCTGACAGCAGACTGACACCATAACTAGCGAGGCTGACACCAGACTGACACTATCACGAGGCGAGGCTGACACCAGACTGACCCCATCACGAGGCGAGGCTGACACCAGACTGACCCATCACGAGGCGAGGCTGACACCAGACTGACCCCATCACGAAGCGAGACTGACACCAGACTGACCCCATCACGAGGCGAGACTGACACCACACTGACCCAATCACGAGGCGAGACTGACACCAGACTGACCCCATCACGAAGCGAGACTGACACCAGACTGACTCCATCACGAGGCGAGGCTGACACAAGACTGACCCCATCACGAGGCGAGACTGACACCAGACTGACACCATCACGAGGCGAGACTGACACCAGACTGAGCCCATCACTAGGCGAGACTGACACCAGCCTGACCCCATCACGAGGCGAGGCTGGCACCAGACTGACCCCATCACGAGGCGAGACTGACACCAGACTGACCCCATCACTAGCGAGGCTCACACCAGACTGACACCATCACGAGACGATGCTGACGCCAGACTGACCCCATCACGAGGCGAGGCTGACACCAGACTGACCCCATCACGAGGCGAGACTGACACCAGACTGACCCCATCACGAGGCGAGACTGACACCAGACTGACCCCATCATGATGTGAGGCTGACACCAGACTGAACCCATCACGAGGCGAGGCTGACACCAGACTGACCCCATCACGAGGCGAGGCTGACACCACACTGACCCCATCACGAGGCGAGGCTGACACCAGACTGACCCCATCATGATGTGCGGCTGACACCAGACTGAACCCATCACGAGGCGAGGCTGACACCAGACTGACCCCATCACGAGGCGAGGCTGACACCACACTGACCCCATCACGAGGCGAGGCTGACACCAGACTGACACAATCACGAGGCGGGGCTGACACCAGACTGACACCATCATGATGTGAGGCTGAAACCAGACTGACCCCATCACGAGGCGAGACTGACACCAGACTGACCCCATCACGAGGCAAGGCTGACACCAGACTGACACCATCACGAGGCGAGACTGACACCAGACTGACCCCATCACGAGGCAAAGCTAACACCAGACTGACCCCATCACGAGGCGAGGCTGACACCAGACTGACCCCATCACGAGGCGAGGCTGACACCAGACTGACCCATCACAGGGCGAGGCTGACACCAGACTGACCCCATCATGAAGTGAGGCTGACATCAGACTGACCCCATCACGAGGCAAGGCTGACACCAGACTGACCCCATCACGAGGCGAGGCTGACACCAGACTGACCCCATCACGAGGCGAGGCTGACACAAGACTGACCCCATCACGAAGCGAGGCTGACACCAGACTGACACCATCACGAGGCGAGGCTGACACCAGACTGACCCCATCACGAGGCGAGGCTGACACCAGACTGACCCATCACGAGGCGAGGCTGACACCAGACTGACCCCATCACGAAGCGAGACTGACACCAGACTGATCCCATCACGGGGCGAGGCTGACACCAGACTGACCCCATCACGAGGCGAGACTGACACCAGATTGACCCCATCACGAGGCGAGGCTGACACCAGACTGACCCCATCACGAGGCGAGACTGACACCACACTGACCCAATCACGAGGCGAGACTGACACCAGACTGACCCCATCACGAAGCGAGACTGACACCAGACTGACCCCATCACGAGGCGAGGCTGACACAAGACTGACCCCATCACGAGGCGAGACTGACACCAGACTGACACCATCACGAGGCGAGACTGACACCAGACTGAGCCCATCACTAGGCGAGACTGACACCAGACTGACCCCATCACGAGGCGAGGCTGACACCAGACTGACCCCATCACGAGGCGAGACTGACAACAGACTGACCCCATCACTAGCGAGGCTCACACCAGACTGACACCATCAAGAGACGATGCTGACGCCAGACTGACCCCATCATGAGGCGAGGCTGACACCAGACTGACCCCATCACGAGGCGAGACTGACACCAGACTGACCCCATCACGAGGCGAGACTGACACCAGACTGACCCCATCATGATGTGAGGCTGACACCAGACTGAACCCATCACGAGGCACGGCTGACACCAGACTGACCCCATCACGAGGCGAGGCTGACACCACACTGACCCCATCACGAGGCGAGGCTGACACCAGACTGACCCCATCATGATGTGCGGCTGACACCAGACTGAACCCATCACGAGGCGAGGCTGACACCAGACTGACCCCATCACGAGGCGAGGCTGACACCACACTGACCCCATCACGAGGCGAGGCTGACACCAGACTGACACTATCACGAGGCGAGGCTGACACCAGACTGACACCATCATGATGTGAGGCTGAAACCAGACTGACCCCATCACGAGGCGAGACTGACACCAGACTGACCCCATCACGAGGCAAGGCTGACACCAGACTGACACCATCACGAGGCGAGACTGACACCAGACTGACCCCATCACGAGGCAAAGCTAACACCAGACTGACCCCATCACGAGGCGAGGCTGACACCAGACTGACCCCATCACGAGGCGAGGCTGACACCAGACTGACCCATCACAGGGCGAGGCTGACACCAGACTGACCCCATCATGATGTGAGGCTGACATCAGACTGACCCCATCACGAGGCGAGGCTGACACCAGACTGACCCCATCACGAGGCGAGGCTGACACCAGACTAACCCCATCACAAGGCAAGGCTGACACAAGACAGACCCCATCACGAAGCGAGGCTGACACCAGACTGACACCATCACGAGGCGAGGCTGACACCAGACTGACCCCATCACGAGTCGAGGCTGAAACCAGACTGACCCCATCACGAGGCGAGGCTGACACCAGACTGACCCCATCACGAGGCGATGCTGACACCAGACTGACCCCATCACAAAGCGAGGCTGACACCAGACTGACACAATCACGAGGCGAGGCTGACACCAGACTGACACCATCACGATGTGAGGCTGACACCATACTTACCCCATCACTAGGCGAGACTGACACCAGACTGACTCCATCACGAGGCGAGGCTGACACCAGACTGACCCAATCACAAGGAGAGACTGACACCAGACTGAACCCATCACGAGGCGAAGCTGACACCAGACTGACCCCATCACGAGGCGAGACTGACACCAGACTGACCCCATCACGAGGCGAGGCTGACACCAGACTGACCCCATCACGAGGCTAGGCTTACACCAGACTGACCCCATCACTAGCGAGACTCACACCAGACTGACACCATCACAAGACGATGCTGACACCAGACTGACCCCATCACGAGGCGAGACTGACACCAGACTGACCCCATCACTAGGCGAGACTGACACCAGACTGACCCCATCACTAGGCGAGACTGACACCAGACTGACCCCATCACGAGGCGAGGCTCACACCAGTCTGACACCATCACGAGGCGAGACTGACACCAGACTGACCCCATCACTAGGCGAGACTGACACCAGACTGACCCCATCACGAGGCGAGGCTGACACCAGACTGACACCATCATGAGGCGAGACTGACATCAGACTGACCCCATCACTAGGCGAGACTGACACCAGACTGACCCCATCACGAGGAGAGGCTGACACCAGACTGACCCCATCACGAGTCGAGACTGACACCAGACTGACCCCATCACGAGGCGAGGCTAACACCAGACTGACCCCATCACGAGGCGAGGCTGACACCAGACTGACCCCATCACGATGTGAGGCTGACACCATACTTACCCCATCACTAGGCGAGACTGACACCAGACTGACTCCATCACGAGGCGAGGCTGACACCAGACTGACCCAATCACAAGGAGAGACTGACACCAGACTGAACCCATCACGAGGCGAAGCTGACACCAGACTGACCCCATCACGAGGCGAGACTGACACCAGACTGACCCCATCACGAGGCGAGGCTGACACCAGACTGACCCCATCACGAGGCTAGGCTTACACCAGACTGACCCCATCACTAGCGAGACTCACACCAGACTGACACCATCACAAGACGATGCTGACACCAGACTGACCCCATCACGAGGCGAGACTGACATCAGACTGACCCCATCACTAGGCGAGACTGACACCAGACTGACCCCATCACTAGGCGAGACTGACACCAGACTGACCCCATCACGAGGCGAGGCTCACACCAGTCTGACACCATCACGAGGCGAGACTGACACCAGACTGACCCCATCACTAGGCGAGACTGACACCAGACTGACCCCATCACGAGGCGAGGCTGACACCAGACTGACACCATCATGAGGCGAGACTGACATCAGACTGACCCCATCACTAGGCGAGACTGACACCAGACTGACCCCATCACGAGGAGAGGCTGACACCAGACTGACCCCATCACGAGTCGAGACTGACACCAGACTGACCCCATCACGAGGCGAGGCTAACACCAGACTGACCCCATCACGAGGCGAGGCTGACACCAGACTGACCCCATCACGGGACGAGGCTGACACCAGACTGACCCCATCACGAGGCGAGACTGACACCAGACTGACCCCATCATGATGTGAGGCTGACACCAGACTGAACCCATCACGAGGCGAAGCTGACACCAGACTGACCCCATCACGAGGCGAGACTGACACCAGACTGACCCCATCACGAGGCGAGGCTGACACCAGACTGACCCCATCACGAGGCTAGGCTTACACCAGACTGACCCCATCACTAGCGAGACTCACACCAGACTGACACCATCACAAGACGATGCTGACACCAGACTGACCCCATCACGAGGCGAGACTGACACCAGACTGACCCCATCACTAGGCGAGACTGACACCAGACTGACCCCATCACTAGGCGAGACTGACACCAGACTGACCCCATCACGAGGCGAGGCTCACACCAGTCTGACACCATCACGAGGCGAGACTGACACCAGACTGACACCATCATGAGGCGAGACTGACATCAGACTGACCCCATCACTAGGCGAGACTGACACCAGACTGACCCCATCACGAGGAGAGGCTGACACCAGACTGACCCCATCACGAGTCGAGACTGACACCAGACTGACCCCATCACGAGGCGAGGCTAACACCAGACTGACCCCATCACGAGGCGAGGCTGACACCAGACTGACCCCATCACGGGACGAGGCTGACACCAGACTGACCAAATCACGAGGCGAGGCTGACACCAGACTGACCCCATCACGGGATGAGGCTGACACCAGACTGACCCCATCACGAGGCGAGGCTGACACCAGACTGACCCCATCACTACCGAGGCTGACACCAGACTGACACCATCACGAGGCGAGGCTGACACCAGACTGACCCCATCACTAGACGATGCTGACACCAGACTGACCCCATCACGAAGAGAGGCTGACACCAGACTGACACCATCACGAGGCGAGGCTGACACCAGAATGACACCATCATGATGTGAGGCTGACACCAGACTGACCCCATCATTAGGCGAGACTGACACCAGACTGAAACATCACGAGGCGAGGCTGACACCAGACTGACCTTATCACGAGGCGAGGCTGACACCAGACTGACCCCATCACGAGGCGAGGCTGACACCAGACTGACCCCATCACGAGGCGAGGTTGACACCAGACTGACACCATCACGAGGCGAGGCTGACACCAGACTGACACCATCATGATGTGAGGCTGACACCAGACTGACCCCATCACTAGGCGAGACTGACACCCGACTGACCCCATCACGAGGCGAGGCTGACACCAGACTTACACCATCACGAGGCGAGACTGACACCAGACTGACCCCATCACGAGGCGAAGCTGACACCAGACAGACCCCATCACGAGGCGAGGCTGACACCATACTGACTCCATCACGAGGCGAGGCTGACACCAGACTGACCCCATCACGGGGCGAGGCTGACACCAGACTGACCCCATCATGATGTGAGGCTGACAGCAGACTGACCCCATCACGAGGCGAGGCTGACACCAGACTGACCCCATCACGAGGCGAGGCTTACACCAGACTGACCCCATCACGAGGCGAGGCTGACACCAGACTGATCCCATCACGAGGCGAGGCTGACTCCAGACTGACCCCATCACGAGGCGAGGCTGACACCAGACTGACCCCATCACGAGGCGAGGCTGACACCAGACTGACACCATCATGATGTGAGGCTGACACCAGACTGACCCCATCACTAGGCGAGACTGACACCAGACTGACCCCATCACGAGGCGAGGCTGACACCAGACTGACACCATCACGAGGCGAGACTGACACCAGACTGACCCCATCACGAGGCGAGACTGACACCAGACTGACCCCATCACGAGGCGAGGCTGACACCAGACTGACCCCATCACGAGGCGAGACTGACACCAGACTGACCCCATCACTAGCGAGGCTCCCACCAGACTGACACCATCACGAGGCGATGCTGACACCAGACTGACCCCATCACGAGGCAAGGCTGACACCAGACTGACCCCATCACGAGGCGAGACTGACACCAGACTGACCCCATCACGAGGCGAGACTGACACCAGACTGACCCCATCACGAGGCAAGGCTGACACCAGAATGAACCCATCACGAGGCGAGGCTGACACCAGACTGACCCCATCACGAGGCGAGGCTGACACCAGACTGACACCATCACGAGGCGAGGCTGACACCAGACTGACACCATCATGATGTGAGGCTGACACCAGACTGACCCCATCACTAGCGAGGCTCACACCAGACTGACACCATCACGAGGCGATGCTGACGCCAGACTGACCCCATCACGAGGCAAGGCTGACACCAGACTGACCCCATCACGAGGCGAGGCTGACACCAGACTGACCCCATCACGAGGCGAGGCTGACACCAGACTGACACCATCACGAGGCGAGGCTGACACCAGACTGACACCATCATGATGTGAGTCTGACACCAGACTGACCCCATCACTAGGCGAGACTGACAATAGACTGACCCCATCACGAGGTGAGGCTGACACCAGACTGATCCCATCACGATGCGAGACTGACAACAGACTGACCCCATCACGAGGCGAGACTGACACCAGACTGACCCCATCACGAGGCGAGGCTGACACAAGACTGACCCCATCACGAGGCGAGACTGACACCACACTGACCCCATTACGAGGCGAGACTGACACCAGACTGACCCCATCACGAAGCGAGACTGACACCAGACTGACCCCATCACGAGGCGAGGCTGACACCAGACTGACCCCATCACGAGGCGAGACTGACACCAAACTGACCCCATCACGAGGCGAGACTGACACCAGACTGACCCCATCACGAAGCGAGACTGACACCAGACTGACCCCATCACGAAGCGAGGCTGACACCAGACTGACCCCATCACGAGGCGAGGCTGACACCAGACTGACCCCGTCACGAGGCGAGGCTGACACCAGACTGACCCCATCACGAGGCGAGGCTGACACCAGACTGACCCCATCACGAGGCGAGGTTGACACCAGACTGGCACCATCATGATGTGAGGCTGACACCAGACTGACCCCATCACTAGGCGAGACTGACACCAGACTGACCCCATCACGAGGCGAGGTTGACAGCAGACTGACACCATCACGAGGCGAGACTGACACCAGACTGACCCCATCACTAGGCGAGACTGACACCAGACTGACCTCATCACGAGGAGAGGCTGACACCAGTCTGACCCCATCACGAGGCGAGACTGACACCAGACTGACCCCATCACGAGGCGAGGCTAACACCAGACTGACCCCATCACGAGGCGAGACTGACACCAGACTGACCCCATCACGAGGTGAGGTTGACACCAGACTGACCAAATCACGAGGCGAGGCTGACACCAGACTGACCCCATCACGGGACGAGGCTGACACCAGACTGACCCCATCACGAGGCGAGGCTGACACCAGACTGACCCCATCACGAGGCGAGGCTGACACCAGACTGACACCATCACGAGGTGAGACTGACACCAGACTGACCCCATCACTAGGCGAGACTGACACCAGACTGACCCCATCACGAGGCGAGGCTGACACCATACTGACCCCATCACGAGGCGAGACTGACACCAGACTGACCCTATCACTAGCGAGGCTCACACCAGACTGACACCATCACGAGGCGATGCTGACGCCAGACTGACCCCATCACGAGGCGAGGCTGACACCAGACTGACCCCATCACGAGGCGAGACTGACACCAGACTGACCCCATCATGATGTGAGGCTGACACCAGACTGACCCCATCACGAGGCGAGGCTGACACCAGACTGACCCCATCACGAGGCAAGGCTGACACCAGACTGACCCCATCACGAGGCGAGGCTGACACCAGACTGACCCCATCACGAGGCGAGGCTGACACCAGACTGACACCATCACGAGGCGAGGCTGACACCAGACTGACACCATCATGATGTGAGGCTGACACCAGACTGACCTCATCACTAGGCGAGACTGACAATAGACTGACCCCATCACGAGGCGAGACTGACACCACACTGACCCCATCACGAGGCGAGACTGACACCAGACTGACCCCATCACGAAGCTAGACTGACACCAGACTGACCCCATCACGAGGCGAGGCTGACACCAGACTGACCCCATCACGAGGTGAGACTGACACCAAACTGACCCCATCACGAGGCGAGACTGACACCAGTCTGACCCCATCACGAAGCGAGACTGACACCAGACTGACCCCATCACTACCGAGGCTGACACCAGACTGACCCCATCACGAGGCGAGGCTGACACCAGACTGACCCCATCACGAGGCGAGGCTGACACCAGACTGACCCCATCACTACCGAGGCTGACACCAGACTGACACCATCACGAGGCGAGGCTGACACCAGACTGACCCCATCACGAGGCGAGGCTGACACCAGACTTACACCATCACGAGGCGAGACTGACACCAGACTGACCCCATCACGAGGCGAAGCTGACACAAGACAGACCCCATCACGAGGCGAGGCTGACACGAGACTGACCCCATCACGAGGCGAGGCTGACACCAGACTGACACCATCATGATGTGAGGCTGACACCAGACTGACCAAATCACGAGGCGAGGCTGACACCAGACTGACCTCATCACGAGGAGAGGCTGACACCAGACTGACCCCATCACGAGGCGAGACTGACACCAGACTGACCCCATCACGAAGCGAGACTGACACCAGACTGACCCCATCACGAAGCGAGGCTGACACCAGACTGACCCCATCACGAGGCGAGGCTGACACCAGACTGACCCCGTCACGAGGCGAGGCTGACACCAGACTGACCCCATCACGAGGCGAGGCTGACACCAGACTGACCCCATCACGAGGCGAGGTTGACACCAGACTGACACCATCATGAAGTGAGGCTGACACCAGACTGACCCCATCACTAGGCGAGACTGACACCAGACTGACCCCATCACGAGGCGAGGTTGACAGCAGACTGACACCATCACGAGGCGAGACTGACACCAGACTGACCCCATCACTAGGCGAGACTGACACCAGACTGACCTCATCACGAGGAGAGGCTGACACCAGTCTGACCCCATCACGAGGCGAGACTGACACCAGACTGACCCCATCACGAGGCGAGGCTAACACCAGACTGACCCCATCACGAGGCGAGACTGACACCAGACTGACCCCATCACGATGTGAGGTTGACACCAGACTGACCAAATCACGAGGCGAGGCTGACACCAGACTGACCCCATCACGGGACGAGGCTGACACCAGACTGACCCCATCACGAGGCGAGGCTGACACCAGACTGACCCCATCACGAGGCGAGGCTGACACCAGACTGACACCATCACGAGGTGAGACTGACACCAGACTGACCCCATCACTAGGCGAGACTGACACCAGACTGACCCCATCACGAGGCGAGGCTGACACCATACTGACCCCATCACGAGGCGAGACTGACACCAGACTGACCCTATCACTAGCGAGTCTCACACCAGACTGACACCATCACGAGGCGATGCTGACGCCAGACTGACCCCATCACGAGGCGAGGCTGACACCAGACTGACCCCATCACGAGGCGAGACTGACACCAGACTGACCCCATCATGATGTGAGGCTGACACCACACTGACCCCATCACGAGGCGAGGCTGAAACCAGACTGACCCCATCACGAGGCAAGGCTGACACCAGACTGACCCCATCACGAGGCGAGGCTGACACCAGACTGACCCCATCACGAGGCGAGGCTGACACCAGACTGACACCATCACGAGGCGAGGCTGACACCAGACTGACACCATCATGATGTGAGGCTGACACCAGACTGACCTCATCACTAGGCGAGACTGACAATAGACTGACCCCATCACGAGGTGAGGCTGACACCAGACTGATCCCATCACGATGCGAGACTGACACCAGACTGACCCCATCACGAGGCGAGACTGACACCAGACTGACCCCATCACGAGGCGAGGCTGACACCAGACTGACCCCATCACGAGGCGAGGCTGACACCATCACGAGGCGAGGCTGACACCAGACTGACACCATCATGATGTGAGGCTGACACCAGACTGACCTCATCACTAGGCGAGACTGACAATAGACTGACCCCATCACGAGGCGAGACTGACACCACACTGACCCCATCACGAGGCGAGACTGACACCAGACTGACCCCATCACGAAGCTAGACTGACACCAGACTGACCCCATCACGAGGCGAGGCTGACACCAGACTGACCCCATCACGAGGTGAGACTGACACCAAACTGACCCCATCACGAGGCGAGACTGACACCAGTCTGACCCCATCACGAAGCGAGACTGACACCAGACTGACCCCATCACTACCGAGGCTGACACCAGACTGACCCCATCACGAGGCGAGGCTGACACCAGACTGACCCCATCACGAGGCGAGGCTGACACCAGACTGACCCCATCACTACCGAGGCTGACACCAGACTGACACCATCACGAGGCGAGGCTGACACCAGACTGACCCCATCACGAGGCGAGGCTGACACCAGACTTACACCATCACGAGGCGAGACTGACACCAGACTGACCCCATCACGAGGCGAAGCTGACACAAGACAGACCCCATCACGAGGCGAGGCTGACACGAGACTGACCCCATCACGAGGCGAGGCTGACACCAGACTGACACCATCATGATGTGAGGCTGACACCAGACTGACCCCATCGCTAGGCGAGACTGACACCAGACTGACCCCATCACGAGGCGAGGCTGACACCAGACTGACACCATCACGAGGTGAGACTGACACCAGACTGACCCCATCACTAGGCGAGACTGACACCAGACTGACCCCATCACGAGGCGAGGCTGACACCAGACTGACCCCATCACGAGGCGAGACTGACACCAGACTGACCCCATCACTAGCGAGGCTCACACCAGACTGACACCATCACGAGGCGATGCTGACGCCAGACTGACCCCATCACGAGGCGAGACTGACACCAGACTGACCCCATCATGATGTGAGGCTGACACCAGACTGACCCCATCACGAGGCGAGGCTGACACCAGACTGACCCCATCACGAGGCGAGGCTGACACCAGACTGACCCCATCACGAGGCGAGGCTGACACCAGACTGACCCCATCACGAGGCGAGGCTGACACCAGACTGACACCATCATGATGTGAGGCTGACACCAGACTGACCTCATCACTAGGCGAGACTGACAATAGACTGACCCCATCACGAGGTGAGGCTGACACCAGACTGATCCCATCACGATGCGAGACTGACACCAGACTGACCCCATCACGAGGCGAGACTGACACCAGACTGACCCCATCACGAGGCGAGGCTGACACCAGACTGACCCCATCACGAGGCGAGGCTGACACCAGACTGACACCATCACGAGGTGAGACTGACACCAGACTGACCCCATCACTAGGCGAGACTGACAACAGACTGACCCCATCACGAGGCGAGGCTGACACCATACTGACCCCATCACGAGGCGAGACTGACACCAGACTGACCCTATCACTAGCGAGTCTCACACCAGACTGACACCATCACGAGGCGATGCTGACGCCAGACTGACCCCATCACGAGGCGAGGCTGACACCAGACTGACCCCATCACGAGGCGAGGCTGACACCAGACTGACCCCATCACGAGGCAAGGCTGACACCAGACTGACCCCATCACGAGGCGAGGCTGACACCAGACTGACCCCATCACGAGGCGAGGCTGACACCAGACTGACACCATCACGAGGCGAGGCTGACACCAGACTGACACCATCATGATGTGAGGCTGACACCAGACTGACCTCATCACTAGGCGAGACTGACAATAGACTGACCCCATCACGAGGTGAGGCTGACACCAGACTGATCCCATCACGATGCGAGACTGACACCAGACTGACCCCATCACGAGGCGAGACTGACACCAGACTGACCCCATCACGAAGCGAGGCTGACACCAGACTGACCCCATCACGAGGCGAGGCTGACACCAGACTGACCCCGTCACGAGGCGAGGCTGACACCAGACTGACCCCATCACGAGGCGAGGCTGACACCAGACTGACCCCATCACGAGGCGAGGTTGACACCAGACTGACACCATCATGATGTGAGGCTGACACCAGACTGACCCCATCACTAGGCGAGACTGACACCAGACTGACCCCATCACGAGGCGAGGTTGACAGCAGACTGACACCATCACGAGGCGAGACTGACACCAGACTGACCCCATCACTAGGCGAGACTGACACCAGACTGACCTCATCACGAGGAGAGGCTGACA
>NW_028321754.1:0-41903 GCF_062004578.1 Staurois parvus | reverse complement strand
CCAGGCCCTGGGCCAGAGGTGTGAATTTTGGCAGCCCCAGCCACCTGGGAGAGCCCTGCGGAGGAGTGGGCCCCCCTGCGGCCCGTGGAGCTCTCAGCGAGCCCGTCCCCTCTGCCCGTTCGGGCGGCCCTCGGGTAGGCCCGAGTTTCCGGTTATCGCTTCTCGGCCTTTTGGCTAAGATCAAGTGTAGTATCTGTTCTTATCAGTTTAATATCTGATACGTCCCCTATCTGGGACCATATATTAAATGGATTTTTAGAACAGGGAGATGGAAGAAGAGCTTGCTCTGTCCACTCCACGCATCGACCTGGTATTGCAGTACCTCCAGGACCGGTGCACCCCTCTTATGCGGTTTTCCAAAAGCAGACATAAGAAGAAGAGAAATGACTACGACAAGCAGTCACTCTCCTTTCTTTCCCCAAGAAGGAAAGGAAAGGGCACAAGGTCACACCTGTGATGGGAGTGATCGAGGCCCATCCCAGTGGTCCTAACCAGCCTTGGCCTTGGCTCCTGCAGACCAGACGGCAGCCTGCTGGCTTCATTGTGTTGTGTGTTATTGTTGTTGTCCTCCTCCTCATTGTGCCTTATCTGTGTTTGTTGCTGATAACTCCTAACGAGGTGTGAAAAGCCTCATTCCATTAAAGGTGTTTTTAACCCTGGGTGTGCCTGTGTGCTTTTGTTTGGTGCGTGTCACTTTCTTGCTTTTCATTCTTGCTGGGCTTGCCTGGATGGGACGACGTGCCCAATGGCCTGAAAAGAAGCGAGGAGAGTCAGCAAGCTCTCTGTCTCTCCATCCGAAGGAAAGCAGGAAGTCAGCTGGCTGGGAAGCCGAGCTTTCAGCCCGTCCGAAGGAGGAAGGAGGGAGGCCTGGCTGGAAGCAACCCGAGAGAGAGAGCTGCTGCTCTGCTCAGCTCGACTCTGGGACGGCCGCTCGAGCTGCCGCACGGATATGCCATGCCAAGGCCTGTGTCTCCCTCTAGTGGCCCGCCTCGCCGCGTCGCCCTAGAGGCGGGGCCATGCAAACGACCGTGCTGCTGATTTCTCCCCAAACCAGCAGCACCTGCTGGTGCCCACTTGGGCTAGAGGAGGAGCAGACTGGGCCCAGGGGATGGAAGCCAAGTGTCCAGGGAGGGAGTGGAGGCAGGGGAGCCAGGCCCTGGGCCAGAGGTGTGAATTTTGGCAGCCCCAGCCACCTGGGAGAGCCCTGCGGAGGAGTGGGCCCCCTGCGGCCCGTGGAGCTCTCAGCGAGCCCGTCCCCTCTGCCCGTTCGGGCGGCCCTCGGGTAGGCCCGAGTTTCCGGTTATCGCTTCTCGGCCTTTTGGCTAAGATCAAGTGTAGTATCTGTTCTTATCAGTTTAATATCTGATACGTCCCCTATCTGGGGACCATATATTAAATGGATTTTTAGAACAGGGAGATGGAAGAAGAGCTTGCTCTGTCCACTCCACGCATCGACCTGGTATTGCAGTACCTCCAGGACCGGTGCACCCCTCTTATGCGGTTTTCCAAAAGCAGACATAGAAGAAGAGAAATGACTACGACAAGCAGTCACTCTCCTTTCTTTCCCCAAGAAGGAAAGGAAAGGGCACAAGGTCACACCTGTGATGGGAGTGATCGAGGCCCATCCCAGTGGTCCTAACCAGCCTTGGCCTTGGCTCCTGCAGACCAGACGGCAGCCTGCTGGCTTCATTGTGTTGTGTGTTATTGTTGTTGTCCTCCTCCTCATTGTGCCTTATCTGTGTTTGTTGCTGATAACTCCTAACGAGGTGTGAAAAGCCTCATTCCATTAAAGGTGTTTTTAACCTGGGTGTGCCTGTGTGCTTTTTGTTTGGTGCGTGTCACTTTCTTGCTTTCATTCTTGCTGGGCTTGCCTGGATGGGACGACGTGCCCAATGGCCTGAAAAGAAGCGAGGAGAGTCAGCAAGCTCTCTGTCTCTCCATCCGAAGGAAAGCAGGAAGTCAGCTGGCTGGGAAGCCGAGCTTTCAGCCCGTCCGAAGGAGGAAGGAGGGAGGCCTGGCTGGAAGCAACCCGAGAGAGAGAGCTGCTGCTCTGCTCAGCTCGACTCTGGGACGGCCGCTCGAGCTGCCGCACGGATATGCCATGCCAAGGCCTGTGTCTCCCTCTAGTGGCCCGCCTCGCCCGCGTCGCCCTAGAGGCGGGGCCATGCAAACGACCGTGCTGCTGATTTCTCCCCAAACCAGCAGCACCTGCTGGTGCCCACTTGGGCTAGAGGAGGAGCAGACTGGCCCAGGGGATGGAAGCCAAGTGTCCAGGGAGGGAGTGGAGGCAGGGGAGCCAGGCCCTGGGCCAGAGGTGTGAATTTTGGCAGCCCCAGCCACCTGGGAGAGCCCTGCGGAGGAGTGGGCCCCCTGCGGCCCGTGGAGCTCTCAGCGAGCCCGTCCCCTCTGCCCGTTCGGGCGGCCCTCGGGTAGGCCCGAGTTTCCGGTTATCGCTTCTCGGCCTTTTGGCTAAGATCAAGTGTAGTATCTGTTCTTATCAGTTTAATATCTGATACGTCCCCTATCTGGGGACCATATATTAAATGGATTTTTAGAACAGGGAGATGGAAGAAGAGCTTGCTCTGTCCACTCCACGCATCGACCTGGTATTGCAGTACCTCCAGGACCGGTGCACCCCTCTTATGCGGTTTTCCAAAAGCAGACATAGAAGAAGAGAAATGACTACGACAAGCAGTCACTCTCCTTTCTTTCCCCAAGAAGGAAAGGAAAGGGCACAAGGTCACACCTGTGATGGGAGTGATCGAGGCCCATCCCAGTGGTCCTAACCAGCCTTGGCCTTGGCTCCTGCAGACCAGACGGCAGCCTGCTGGCTTCATTGTGTTGTGTGTTATTGTTGTTGTCCTCCTCCTCATTGTGCCTTATCTGTGTTTGTTGCTGATAACTCCTAACGAGGTGTGAAAAGCCTCATTCCATTAAAGGTGTTTTTAACCCTGGGTGTGCCTGTGTGCTTTTGTTTGGTGCGTGTCACTTTCTTGCTTTCATTCTTGCTGGGCTTGCCTGGATGGGACGACGTGCCCAATGGCCTGAAAAGAAGCGAGGAGAGTCAGCAAGCTCTCTGTCTCTCCATCCGAAGGAAAGCAGGAAGTCAGCTGGCTGGGAAGCCGAGCTTTCAGCCCGTCCGAAGGAGGAAGGGAGGGAGGCCTGGCTGGAAGCAACCCGAGAGAGAGAGCTGCTGCTCTGCTCAGCTCGACTCTGGGACGGCCGCTCGAGCTGCCGCACGGATATGCCATGCCAAGGCCTGTGTCTCCCTCTAGTGGCCCGCCTCGCCCGCGTCGCCCTAGAGGCGGGGCCATGCAAACGACCGTGCTGCTGATTTCTCCCCAAACCAGCAGCACCTGCTGGTGCCCACTTGGGCTAGAGGAGGAGCAGACTGGGCCCAGGGGATGGAAGCCAAGTGTCCAGGGAGGGAGTGGAGGCAGGGGAGCCAGGCCCTGGGCCAGAGGTGTGAATTTTGGCAGCCCCAGCCACCTGGGAGAGCCCTGCGGAGGAGTGGGCCCCCTGCGGCCCGTGGAGCTCTCAGCGAGCCCGTCCCCTCTGCCCGTTCGGGCGGCCCTCGGGTAGGCCCGAGTTTCCGGTTATCGCTTCTCGGCCTTTTGGCTAAGATCAAGTGTAGTATCTGTTCTTATCAGTTTAATATCTGATACGTCCCCTATCTGGGGACCATATATTAAATGGATTTTTAGAACAGGGAGATGGAAGAAGAGCTTGCTCTGTCCACTCCACGCATCGACCTGGTATTGCAGTACCTCCAGGACCGGTGCACCCCTCTTATGCGGTTTTCCAAAAGCAGACATAGAAGAAGAGAAATGACTACGACAAGCAGTCACTCTCCTTTCTTTCCCCAAGAAGGAAAGGAAAGGGCACAAGGTCACACCTGTGATGGGAGTGATCGAGGCCCATCCCAGTGGTCCTAACCAGCCTTGGCCTTGGCTCCTGCAGACCAGACGGCAGCCTGCTGGCTTCATTGTGTTGTGTGTTATTGTTGTTGTCCTCCTCCTCATTGTGCCTTATCTGTGTTTGTTGCTGATAACTCCTAACGAGGTGTGAAAAGCCTCATTCCATTAAAGGTGTTTTTAACCCTGGGTGTGCCTGTGTGCTTTTGTTTGGTGCGTGTCACTTTCTTGCTTTCATTCTTGCTGGGCTTGCCTGGATGGGACGACGTGCCCAATGGCCTGAAAAGAAGCGAGGAGAGTCAGCAAGCTCTCTGTCTCTCCATCCGAAGGAAAGCAGGAAGTCAGCTGGCTGGGAAGCCGAGCTTTCAGCCCGTCCGAAGGAGGAAGGAGGGAGGCCTGGCTGGAAGCAACCCGAGAGAGAGAGCTGCTGCTCTGCTCAGCTCGACTCTGGGACGGCCGCTCGAGCTGCCGCACGGATATGCCATGCCAAGGCCTGTGTCTCCCTCTAGTGGCCCGCCTCGCCCGCGTCGCCCTAGAGGCGGGGCCATGCAAACGACCGTGCTGCTGATTTCTCCCCAAACCAGCAGCACCTGCTGGTGCCCACTTGGGCTAGAGGAGGAGCAGACTGGGCCCAGGGGATGGAAGCCAAGTGTCCAGGGAGGGAGTGGAGGCAGGGGAGCCAGGCCCTGGGCCAGAGGTGTGAATTTTGGCAGCCCCAGCCACCTGGGAGAGCCCTGCGGAGGAGTGGGCCCCCTGCGGCCCGTGGAGCTCTCAGCGAGCCCGTCCCCTCTGCCCGTTCGGGCGGCCCTCGGGTAGGCCCGAGTTTCCGGTTATCGCTTCTCGGCCTTTTGGCTAAGATCAAGTGTAGTATCTGTTCTTATCAGTTTAATATCTGATACGTCCCCTATCTGGGGACCATATATTAAATGGATTTTTAGAACAGGGAGATGGAAGAAGAGCTTGCTCTGTCCACTCCACGCATCGACCTGGTATTGCAGTACCTCCAGGACCGGTGCACCCCTCTTATGCGGTTTTCCAAAAGCAGACATAGAAGAAGAGAAATGACTACGACAAGCAGTCACTCTCCTTTCTTTCCCCAAGAAGGAAAGGAAAGGGCACAAGGTCACACCTGTGATGGGAGTGATCGAGGCCCATCCCAGTGGTCCTAACCAGCCTTGGCCTTGGCTCCTGCAGACCAGACGGCAGCCTGCTGGCTTCATTGTGTTGTGTGTTATTGTTGTTGTCCTCCTCCTCATTGTGCCTTATCTGTGTTTGTTGCTGATAACTCCTAACGAGGTGTGAAAAGCCTCATTCCATTAAAGGTGTTTTTAACCCTGGGTGTGCCTGTGTGCTTTTGTTTGGTGCGTGTCACTTTCTTGCTTTCATTCTTGCTGGGCTTGCCTGGATGGGACGACGTGCCCAATGGCCTGAAAAGAAGCGAGGAGAGTCAGCAAGCTCTCTGTCTCTCCATCCGAAGGAAAGCAGGAAGTCAGCTGGCTGGGAAGCCGAGCTTTCAGCCCGTCCGAAGGAGGAAGGAGGGAGGCCTGGCTGGAAGCAACCCGAGAGAGAGAGCTGCTGCTCTGCTCAGCTCGACTCTGGGACGGCCGCTCGAGCTGCCGCACGGATATGCCATGCCAAGGCCTGTGTCTCCCTCTAGTGGCCCGCCTCGCCCGCGTCGCCCTAGAGGCGGGGCCATGCAAACGACCGTGCTGCTGATTTCTCCCCAAACCAGCAGCACCTGCTGGTGCCCACTTGGGCTAGAGGAGGAGCAGACTGGGCCCAGGGGATGGAAGCCAAGTGTCCAGGGAGGGAGTGGAGGCAGGGGAGCCAGGCCCTGGGCCAGAGGTGTGAATTTTGGCAGCCCCAGCCACCTGGGAGAGCCCTGCGGAGGAGTGGGCCCCTGCGGCCCGTGGAGCTCTCAGCGAGCCCGTCCCCTCTGCCCGTTCGGGCGGCCCTCGGGTAGGCCCGAGTTTCCGGTTATCGCTTCTCGGCCTTTTGGCTAAGATCAAGTGTAGTATCTGTTCTTATCAGTTTAATATCTGATACGTCCCCTATCTGGGGACCATATATTAAATGGATTTTTAGAACAGGGAGATGGAAGAAGAGCTTGCTCTGTCCACTCCACGCATCGACCTGGTATTGCAGTACCTCCAGGACCGGTGCACCCCTCTTATGCGGTTTTCCAAAAGCAGACATAGAAGAAGAGAAATGACTACGACAAGCAGTCACTCTCCTTTCTTTCCCCAAGAAGGAAAGGAAAGGGCACAAGGTCACACCTGTGATGGGAGTGATCGAGGCCCATCCCAGTGGTCCTAACCAGCCTTGGCCTTGGCTCCTGCAGACCAGACGGCAGCCTGCTGGCTTCATTGTGTTGTGTGTTATTGTTGTTGTCCTCCTCCTCATTGTGCCTTATCTGTGTTTGTTGCTGATAACTCCTAACGAGGTGTGAAAAGCCTCATTCCATTAAAGGTGTTTTTAACCCTGGGTGTGCCTGTGTGCTTTTGTTTGGTGCGTGTCACTTTCTTGCTTTCATTCTTGCTGGGCTTGCCTGGATGGGACGACGTGCCCAATGGCCTGAAAAGAAGCGAGGAGAGTCAGCAAGCTCTCTGTCTCTCCATCCGAAGGAAAGCAGGAAGTCAGCTGGCTGGGAAGCCGAGCTTTCAGCCCGTCCGAAGGAGGAAGGAGGGAGGCCTGGCTGGAAGCAACCCGAGAGAGAGAGCTGCTGCTCTGCTCAGCTCGACTCTGGGACGGCCGCTCGAGCTGCCGCACGGATATGCCATGCCAAGGCCTGTGTCTCCCTCTAGTGGCCCGCCTCGCCCGCGTCGCCCTAGAGGCGGGGCCATGCAAACGACCGTGCTGCTGATTTCTCCCCAAACCAGCAGCACCTGCTGGTGCCCACTTGGGCTAGAGGAGGAGCAGACTGGGCCCAGGGGATGGAAGCCAAGTGTCCAGGGAGGGAGTGGAGGCAGGGGAGCCAGGCCCTGGGCCAGAGGTGTGAATTTTGGCAGCCCCAGCCACCTGGGAGAGCCCTGCGGAGGAGTGGGCCCCCTGCGGCCCGTGGAGCTCTCAGCGAGCCCGTCCCCTCTGCCCGTTCGGGCGGCCCTCGGGTAGGCCCGAGTTTCCGGTTATCGCTTCTCGGCCTTTTGGCTAAGATCAAGTGTAGTATCTGTTCTTATCAGTTTAATATCTGATACGTCCCCTATCTGGGGACCATATATTAAATGGATTTTTAGAACAGGGAGATGGAAGAAGAGCTTGCTCTGTCCACTCCACGCATCGACCTGGTATTGCAGTACCTCCAGGACCGGTGCACCCCTCTTATGCGGTTTTCCAAAAGCAGACATAGAAGAAGAGAAATGACTACGACAAGCAGTCACTCTCCTTTCTTTCCCCAAGAAGGAAAGGAAAGGGCACAAGGTCACACCTGTGATGGGAGTGATCGAGGCCCATCCCAGTGGTCCTAACCAGCCTTGGCCTTGGCTCCTGCAGACCAGACGGCAGCCTGCTGGCTTCATTGTGTTGTGTGTTATTGTTGTTGTCCTCCTCCTCATTGTGCCTTATCTGTGTTTGTTGCTGATAACTCCTAACGAGGTGTGAAAAGCCTCATTCCATTAAAGGTGTTTTTAACCCTGGGTGTGCCTGTGTGCTTTTGTTTGGTGCGTGTCACTTTCTTGCTTTCATTCTTGCTGGGCTTGCCTGGATGGGACGACGTGCCCAATGGCCTGAAAAGAAGCGAGGAGAGTCAGCAAGCTCTCTGTCTCTCCATCCGAAGGAAAGCAGGAAGTCAGCTGGCTGGGAAGCCGAGCTTTCAGCCCGTCCGAAGGAGGAAGGAGGGAGGCCTGGCTGGAAGCAACCCGAGAGAGAGAGCTGCTGCTCTGCTCAGCTCGACTCTGGGACGGCCGCTCGAGCTGCCGCACGGATATGCCATGCCAAGGCCTGTGTCTCCCTCTAGTGGCCCGCCTCGCCCGCGTCGCCCTAGAGGCGGGGCCATGCAAACGACCGTGCTGCTGATTTCTCCCCAAACCAGCAGCACCTGCTGGTGCCCACTTGGGCTAGAGGAGGAGCAGACTGGGCCCAGGGGATGGAAGCCAAGTGTCCAGGGAGGGAGTGGAGGCAGGGGAGCCAGGCCCTGGGCCAGAGGTGTGAATTTTGGCAGCCCCAGCCACCTGGGAGAGCCCTGCGGAGGAGTGGGCCCCCTGCGGCCCGTGGAGCTCTCAGCGAGCCCGTCCCCTCTGCCCGTTCGGGCGGCCCTCGGGTAGGCCCGAGTTTCCGGTTATCGCTTCTCGGCCTTTTGGCTAAGATCAAGTGTAGTATCTGTTCTTATCAGTTTAATATCTGATACGTCCCCTATCTGGGGACCATATATTAAATGGATTTTTAGAACAGGGAGATGGAAGAAGAGCTTGCTCTGTCCACTCCACGCATCGACCTGGTATTGCAGTACCTCCAGGACCGGTGCACCCCTCTTATGCGGTTTTCCAAAAGCAGACATAGAAGAAGAGAAATGACTACGACAAGCAGTCACTCTCCTTTCTTTCCCCAAGAAGGAAAGGAAAGGGCACAAGGTCACACCTGTGATGGGAGTGATCGAGGCCCATCCAGTGGTCCTAACCAGCCTTGGCCTTGGCTCCTGCAGACCAGACGGCAGCCTGCTGGCTTCATTGTGTTGTGTGTTATTGTTGTTGTCCTCCTCCTCATTGTGCCTTATCTGTGTTTGTTGCTGATAACTCCTAACGAGGTGTGAAAAGCCTCATTCCATTAAAGGTGTTTTTAACCCTGGGTGTGCCTGTGTGCTTTTGTTTGGTGCGTGTCACTTTCTTGCTTTCATTCTTGCTGGGCTTGCCTGGATGGGACGACGTGCCCAATGGCCTGAAAAGAAGCGAGGAGAGTCAGCAAGCTCTCTGTCTCTCCATCCGAAGGAAAGCAGGAAGTCAGCTGGCTGGGAAGCCGAGCTTTCAGCCCGTCCGAAGGAGGAAGGAGGGAGGCCTGGCTGGAAGCAACCCGAGAGAGAGAGCTGCTGCTCTGCTCAGCTCGACTCTGGGACGGCCGCTCGAGCTGCCGCACGGATATGCCATGCCAAGGCCTGTGTCTCCCTCTAGTGGCCCGCCTCGCCCGCGTCGCCCTAGAGGCGGGGCCATGCAAACGACCGTGCTGCTGATTTCTCCCCAAACCAGCAGCACCTGCTGGTGCCCACTTGGGCTAGAGGAGGAGCAGACTGGGCCCAGGGGATGGAAGCCAAGTGTCCAGGGAGGGAGTGGAGGCAGGGGAGCCAGGCCCTGGGCCAGAGGTGTGAATTTTGGCAGCCCCAGCCACCTGGGAGAGCCCTGCGGAGGAGTGGGCCCCCTGCGGCCCGTGGAGCTCTCAGCGAGCCCGTCCCCTCTGCCCGTTCGGGCGGCCCTCGGGTAGGCCCGAGTTTCCGGTTATCGCTTCTCGGCCTTTTGGCTAAGATCAAGTGTAGTATCTGTTCTTATCAGTTTAATATCTGATACGTCCCCTATCTGGGGACCATATATTAAATGGATTTTTAGAACAGGGAGATGGAAGAAGAGCTTGCTCTGTCCACTCCACGCATCGACCTGGTATTGCAGTACCTCCAGGACCGGTGCACCCTCTTATGCGGTTTTCCAAAAGCAGACATAGAAGAAGAGAAATGACTACGACAAGCAGTCACTCTCCTTTCTTTCCCCAAGAAGGAAAGGAAAGGGCACAAGGTCACACCTGTGATGGGAGTGATCGAGGCCCATCCCAGTGGTCCTAACCAGCCTTGGCCTTGGCTCCTGCAGACCAGACGGCAGCCTGCTGGCTTCATTGTGTTGTGTGTTATTGTTGTTGTCCTCCTCCTCATTGTGCCTTATCTGTGTTTGTTGCTGATAACTCCTAACGAGGTGTGAAAAGCCTCATTCCATTAAAGGTGTTTTTAACCCTGGGTGTGCCTGTGTGCTTTTGTTTGGTGCGTGTCACTTTCTTGCTTTCATTCTTGCTGGGCTTGCCTGGATGGGACGACGTGCCCAATGGCCTGAAAAGAAGCGAGGAGAGTCAGCAAGCTCTCTGTCTCTCCATCCGAAGGAAAGCAGGAAGTCAGCTGGCTGGGAAGCCGAGCTTTCAGCCCGTCCGAAGGAGGAAGGAGGGAGGCCTGGCTGGAAGCAACCCGAGAGAGAGAGCTGCTGCTCTGCTCAGCTCGACTCTGGGACGGCCGCTCGAGCTGCCGCACGGATATGCCATGCCAAGGCCTGTGTCTCCCTCTAGTGGCCCGCCTCGCCCGCGTCGCCCTAGAGGCGGGGCCATGCAAACGACCGTGCTGCTGATTTCTCCCCAAACCAGCAGCACCTGCTGGTGCCCACTTGGGCTAGAGGAGGAGCAGACTGGGCCCAGGGGATGGAAGCCAAGTGTCCAGGGAGGGAGTGGAGGCAGGGGAGCCAGGCCCTGGGCCAGAGGTGTGAATTTTGGCAGCCCCAGCCACCTGGGAGAGCCCTGCGGAGGAGTGGGCCCCCTGCGGCCCGTGGAGCTCTCAGCGAGCCCGTCCCCTCTGCCCGTTCGGGCGGCCCTCGGGTAGGCCCGAGTTTCCGGTTATCGCTTCTCGGCCTTTTGGCTAAGATCAAGTGTAGTATCTGTTCTTATCAGTTTAATATCTGATACGTCCCCTATCTGGGGACCATATATTAAATGGATTTTTAGAACAGGGAGATGGAAGAAGAGCTTGCTCTGTCCACTCCACGCATCGACCTGGTATTGCAGTACCTCCAGGACCGGTGCACCCTCTTATGCGGTTTTCCAAAAGCAGACATAGAAGAAGAGAAATGACTACGACAAGCAGTCACTCTCCTTTCTTTCCCCAAGAAGGAAAGGAAAGGGCACAAGGTCACACCTGTGATGGGAGTGATCGAGGCCCATCCCAGTGGTCCTAACCAGCCTTGGCCTTGGCTCCTGCAGACCAGACGGCAGCCTGCTGGCTTCATTGTGTTGTGTGTTATTGTTGTTGTCCTCCTCCTCATTGTGCCTTTATCTGTGTTTGTTGCTGATAACTCCTAACGAGGTGTGAAAAGCCTCATTCCATTAAAGGTGTTTTTAACCCTGGGTGTGCCTGTGTGCTTTTGTTTGGTGCGTGTCACTTTCTTGCTTTCATTCTTGCTGGGCTTGCCTGGATGGGACGACGTGCCCAATGGCCTGAAAAGAAGCGAGGAGAGTCAGCAAGCTCTCTGTCTCTCCATCCGAAGGAAAGCAGGAAGTCAGCTGGCTGGGAAGCCGAGCTTTCAGCCCGTCCGAAGGAGGAAGGAGGGAGGCCTGGCTGGAAGCAACCCGAGAGAGAGAGCTGCTGCTCTGCTCAGCTCGACTCTGGGACGGCCGCTCGAGCTGCCGCACGGATATGCCATGCCAAGGCCTGTGTCTCCCTCTAGTGGCCCGCCTCGCCCGCGTCGCCCTAGAGGCGGGGCCATGCAAACGACCGTGCTGCTGATTTCTCCCCAAACCAGCAGCACCTGCTGGTGCCCACTTGGGCTAGAGGAGGAGCAGACTGGGCCCAGGGGATGGAAGCCAAGTGTCCAGGGAGGGAGTGGAGGCAGGGGAGCCAGGCCCTGGGCCAGAGGTGTGAATTTTGGCAGCCCCAGCCACCTGGGAGAGCCCTGCGGAGGAGTGGGCCCCCTGCGGCCCGTGGAGCTCTCAGCGAGCCCGTCCCCTCTGCCCGTTCGGGCGGCCCTCGGGTAGGCCCGAGTTTCCGGTTATCGCTTCTCGGCCTTTTGGCTAAGATCAAGTGTAGTATCTGTTCTTATCAGTTTAATATCTGATACGTCCCCTATCTGGGGACCATATATTAAATGGATTTTTAGAACAGGGAGATGGAAGAAGAGCTTGCTCTGTCCACTCCACGCATCGACCTGGTATTGCAGTACCTCCAGGACTGGTGCACCCCTCTTATGCGGTTTTCCAAAAGCAGACATAGAAGAAGAGAAATGACTACGACAAGCAGTCACTCTCCTTTCTTTCCCCAAGAAGGAAAGGAAAGGGCACAAGGTCACACCTGTGATGGGAGTGATCGAGGCCCATCCCAGTGGTCCTAACCAGCCTTGGCCTTGGCTCCTGCAGACCAGACGGCAGCCTGCTGGCTTCATTGTGTTGTGTGTTATTGTTGTTGTCCTCCTCCTCATTGTGCCTTATCTGTGTTTGTTGCTGATAACTCCTAACGAGGTGTGAAAAGCCTCATTCCATTAAAGGTGTTTTTAACCCTGGGTGTGCCTGTGTGCTTTTGTTTGGTGCGTGTCACTTTCTTGCTTTCATTCTTGCTGGGCTTGCCTGGATGGGACGACGTGCCCAATGGCCTGAAAAGAAGCGAGGAGAGTCAGCAAGCTCTCTGTCTCTCCATCCGAAGGAAAGCAGGAAGTCAGCTGGCTGGGAAGCCGAGCTTTCAGCCCGTCCGAAGGAGGAAGGAGGGAGGCCTGGCTGGAAGCAACCCGAGAGAGAGAGCTGCTGCTCTGCTCAGCTCGACTCTGGGACGGCCGCTCGAGCTGCCGCACGGATATGCCATGCCAAGGCCTGTGTCTCCCTCTAGTGGCCCGCCTCGCCCGCGTCGCCCTAGAGGCGGGGCCATGCAAACGACCGTGCTGCTGATTTCTCCCCAAACCAGCAGCACCTGCTGGTGCCCACTTGGGCTAGAGGAGGAGCAGACTGGGCCCAGGGGATGGAAGCCAAGTGTCCAGGGAGGGAGTGGAGGCAGGGGAGCCAGGCCCTGGGCCAGAGGTGTGAATTTTGGCAGCCCCAGCCACCTGGGAGAGCCCTGCGGAGGAGTGGGCCCCCTGCGGCCCGTGGAGCTCTCAGCGAGCCCGTCCCCTCTGCCCGTTCGGGCGGCCCTCGGGTAGGCCCGAGTTTCCGGTTATCGCTTCTCGGCCTTTTGGCTAAGATCAAGTGTAGTATCTGTTCTTATCAGTTTAATATCTGATACGTCCCCTATCTGGGGACCATATATTAAATGGATTTTTAGAACAGGGAGATGGAAGAAGAGCTTGCTCTGTCCACTCCACGCATCGACCTGGTATTGCAGTACCTCCAGGACCGGTGCACCCCTCTTATGCGGTTTTCCAAAAGCAGACATAGAAGAAGAGAAATGACTACGACAAGCAGTCACTCTCCTTTCTTTCCCCAAGAAGGAAAGGAAAGGGCACAAGGTCACACCTGTGATGGGAGTGATCGAGGCCCATCCCAGTGGTCCTAACCAGCCTTGGCCTTGGCTCCTGCAGACCAGACGGCAGCCTGCTGGCTTCATTGTGTTGTGTGTTATTGTTGTTGTCCTCCTCCTCATTGTGCCTTATCTGTGTTTGTTGCTGATAACTCCTAACGAGGTGTGAAAAGCCTCATTCCATTAAAGGTGTTTTTAACCCTGGGTGTGCCTGTGTGCTTTTGTTTGGTGCGTGTCACTTTCTTGCTTTCATTCTTGCTGGGCTTGCCTGGATGGGACGACGTGCCCAATGGCCTGAAAAGAAGCGAGGAGAGTCAGCAAGCTCTCTGTCTCTCCATCCGAAGGAAAGCAGGAAGTCAGCTGGCTGGGAAGCCGAGCTTTCAGCCCGTCCGAAGGAGGAAGGAGGGAGGCCTGGCTGGAAGCAACCCGAGAGAGAGAGCTGCTGCTCTGCTCAGCTCGACTCTGGGACGGCCGCTCGAGCTGCCGCACGGATATGCCATGCCAAGGCCTGTGTCTCCCTCTAGTGGCCCGCCTCGCCCGCGTCGCCCTAGAGGCGGGGCCATGCAAACGACCGTGCTGCTGATTTCTCCCCAAACCAGCAGCACCTGCTGGTGCCCACTTGGGCTAGAGGAGGAGCAGACTGGGCCCAGGGGATGGAAGCCAAGTGTCCAGGGAGGGAGTGGAGGCAGGGGAGCCAGGCCCTGGGCCAGAGGTGTGAATTTTGGCAGCCCCAGCCACCTGGGAGAGCCCTGCGGAGGAGTGGGCCCCCTGCGGCCCGTGGAGCTCTCAGCGAGCCCGTCCCCTCTGCCCGTTCGGGCGGCCCTCGGGTAGGCCCGAGTTTCCGGTTATCGCTTCTCGGCCTTTTGGCTAAGATCAAGTGTAGTATCTGTTCTTATCAGTTTAATATCTGATACGTCCCCTATCTGGGGACCATATATTAAATGGATTTTTAGAACAGGGAGATGGAAGAAGAGCTTGCTCTGTCCACTCCACGCATCGACCTGGTATTGCAGTACCTCCAGGACCGGTGCACCCCTCTTATGCGGTTTTCCAAAAGCAGACATAGAAGAAGAGAAATGACTACGACAAGCAGTCACTCTCCTTTCTTTCCCCAAGAAGGAAAGGAAAGGGCACAAGGTCACACCTGTGATGGGAGTGATCGAGGCCCATCCCAGTGGTCCTAACCAGCCTTGGCCTTGGCTCCTGCAGACCAGACGGCAGCCTGCTGGCTTCATTGTGTTGTGTGTTATTGTTGTTGTCCTCCTCCTCATTGTGCCTTATCTGTGTTTGTTGCTGATAACTCCTAACGAGGTGTGAAAAGCCTCATTCCATTAAAGGTGTTTTTAACCCTGGGTGTGCCTGTGTGCTTTTGTTTGGTGCGTGTCACTTTCTTGCTTTCATTCTTGCTGGGCTTGCCTGGATGGGACGACGTGCCCAATGGCCTGAAAAGAAGCGAGGAGAGTCAGCAAGCTCTCTGTCTCTCCATCCGAAGGAAAGCAGGAAGTCAGCTGGCTGGGAAGCCGAGCTTTCAGCCCGTCCGAAGGAGGAAGGAGGGAGGCCTGGCTGGAAGCAACCCGAGAGAGAGAGCTGCTGCTCTGCTCAGCTCGACTCTGGGACGGCCGCTCGAGCTGCCGCACGGATATGCCATGCCAAGGCCTGTGTCTCCCTCTAGTGGCCCGCCTCGCCCGCGTCGCCCTAGAGGCGGGGCCATGCAAACGACCGTGCTGCTGATTTCTCCCCAAACCAGCAGCACCTGCTGGTGCCCACTTGGGCTAGAGGAGGAGCAGACTGGGCCCAGGGGATGGAAGCCAAGTGTCCAGGGAGGGAGTGGAGGCAGGGGAGCCAGGCCCTGGGCCAGAGGTGTGAATTTTGGCAGCCCCAGCCACCTGGGAGAGCCCTGCGGAGGAGTGGGCCCCCTGCGGCCCGTGGAGCTCTCAGCGAGCCCGTCCCTCTGCCCGTTCGGGCGGCCCTCGGGTAGGCCCGAGTTTCCGGTTATCGCTTCTCGGCCTTTTGGCTAAGATCAAGTGTAGTATCTGTTCTTATCAGTTTAATATCTGATACGTCCCCTATCTGGGACCATATATTAAATGGATTTTTAGAACAGGGAGATGGAAGAAGAGCTTGCTCTGTCCACTCCACGCATCGACCTGGTATTGCAGTACCTCCAGGACCGGTGCACCCCTCTTATGCGGTTTTCCAAAAGCAGACATAGAAGAAGAGAAATGACTACGACAAGCAGTCACTCTCCTTTCTTTCCCCAAGAAGGAAAGGAAAGGGCACAAGGTCACACCTGTGATGGGAGTGATCGAGGCCCATCCCAGTGGTCCTAACCAGCCTTGGCCTTGGCTCCTGCAGACCAGACGGCAGCCTGCTGGCTTCATTGTGTTGTGTGTTATTGTTGTTGTCCTCCTCCTCATTGTGCCTTATCTGTGTTTGTTGCTGATAACTCCTAACGAGGTGTGAAAAGCCTCATTCCATTAAAGGTGTTTTTAACCCTGGGTGTGCCTGTGTGCTTTTGTTTGGTGCGTGTCACTTTCTTGCTTTCATTCTTGCTGGGCTTGCCTGGATGGGACGACGTGCCCAATGGCCTGAAAAGAAGCGAGGAGAGTCAGCAAGCTCTCTGTCTCTCCATCCGAAGGAAAGCAGGAAGTCAGCTGGCTGGGAAGCCGAGCTTTCAGCCCGTCCGAAGGAGGAAGGAGGGAGGCCTGGCTGGAAGCAACCCGAGAGAGAGAGCTGCTGCTCTGCTCAGCTCGACTCTGGGACGGCCGCTCGAGCTGCCGCACGGATATGCCATGCCAAGGCCTGTGTCTCCCTCTAGTGGCCCGCCTCGCCCGCGTCGCCCTAGAGGCGGGGCCATGCAAACGACCGTGCTGCTGATTTCTCCCCAAACCAGCAGCACCTGCTGGTGCCCACTTGGGCTAGAGGAGGAGCAGACTGGGCCCAGGGATGGAAGCCAAGTGTCCAGGGAGGGAGTGGAGGCAGGGGAGCCAGGCCCTGGGCCAGAGGTGTGAATTTTGGCAGCCCCAGCCACCTGGGAGAGCCCTGCGGAGGAGTGGGCCCCCTGCGGCCCGTGGAGCTCTCAGCGAGCCCGTCCCCTCTGCCCGTTCGGGCGGCCCTCGGGTAGGCCCGAGTTTCCGGTTATCGCTTCTCGGCCTTTTGGCTAAGATCAAGTGTAGTATCTGTTCTTATCAGTTTAATATCTGATACGTCCCCTATCTGGGGACCATATATTAAATGGATTTTTAGAACAGGGAGATGGAAGAAGAGCTTGCTCTGTCCACTCCACGCATCGACCTGGTATTGCAGTACCTCCAGGACCGGTGCACCCCTCTTATGCGGTTTTCCAAAAGCAGACATAGAAGAAGAGAAATGACTACGACAAGCAGTCACTCTCCTTTCTTTCCCCAAGAAGGAAAGGAAAGGGCACAAGGTCACACCTGTGATGGGAGTGATCGAGGCCCATCCCAGTGGTCCTAACCAGCCTTGGCCTTGGCTCCTGCAGACCAGACGGCAGCCTGCTGGCTTCATTGTGTTGTGTGTTATTGTTGTTGTCCTCCTCCTCATTGTGCCTTATCTGTGTTTGTTGCTGATAACTCCTAACGAGGTGTGAAAAGCCTCATTCCATTAAAGGTGTTTTTAACCCTGGGTGTGCCTGTGTGCTTTTGTTTGGTGCGTGTCACTTTCTTGCTTTCATTCTTGCTGGGCTTGCCTGGATGGGACGACGTGCCCAATGGCCTGAAAAGAAGCGAGGAGAGTCAGCAAGCTCTCTGTCTCTCCATCCGAAGGAAAGCAGGAAGTCAGCTGGCTGGGAAGCCGAGCTTTCAGCCCGTCCGAAGGAGGAAGGAGGGAGGCCTGGCTGGAAGCAACCCGAGAGAGAGAGCTGCTGCTCTGCTCAGCTCGACTCTGGGACGGCCGCTCGAGCTGCCGCACGGATATGCCATGCCAAGGCCTGTGTCTCCCTCTAGTGGCCCGCCTCGCCCGCGTCGCCCTAGAGGCGGGGCCATGCAAACGACCGTGCTGCTGATTTCTCCCCAAACCAGCAGCACCTGCTGGTGCCCACTTGGGCTAGAGGAGGAGCAGACTGGGCCCAGGGGATGGAAGCCAAGTGTCCAGGGAGGGAGTGGAGGCAGGGGAGCCAGGCCCTGGGCCAGAGGTGTGAATTTTGGCAGCCCCAGCCACCTGGGAGAGCCCTGCGAGGAGTGGGCCCCCTGCGGCCCGTGGAGCTCTCAGCGAGCCCGTCCCCTCTGCCCGTTCGGGCGGCCCTCGGGTAGGCCCGAGTTTCCGGTTATCGCTTCTCGGCCTTTTGGCTAAGATCAAGTGTAGTATCTGTTCTTATCAGTTTAATATCTGATACGTCCCCTATCTGGGGACCATATATTAAATGGATTTTTAGAACAGGGAGATGGAAGAAGAGCTTGCTCTGTCCACTCCACGCATCGACCTGGTATTGCAGTACCTCCAGGACCGGTGCACCCCTCTTATGCGGTTTTCCAAAAGCAGACATAGAAGAAGAGAAATGACTACGACAAGCAGTCACTCTCCTTTCTTTCCCCAAGAAGGAAAGGAAAGGGCACAAGGTCACACCTGTGATGGGAGTGATCGAGGCCCATCCCAGTGGTCCTAACCAGCCTTGGCCTTGGCTCCTGCAGACCAGACGGCAGCCTGCTGGCTTCATTGTGTTGTGTGTTATTGTTGTTGTCCTCCTCCTCATTGTGCCTTATCTGTGTTTGTTGCTGATAACTCCTAACGAGGTGTGAAAAGCCTCATTCCATTAAAGGTGTTTTTAACCCTGGGTGTGCCTGTGTGCTTTTGTTTGGTGCGTGTCACTTTCTTGCTTTCATTCTTGCTGGGCTTGCCTGGATGGGACGACGTGCCCAATGGCCTGAAAAGAAGCGAGGAGAGTCAGCAAGCTCTCTGTCTCTCCATCCGAAGGAAAGCAGGAAGTCAGCTGGCTGGGAAGCCGAGCTTTCAGCCCGTCCGAAGGAGGAAGGAGGGAGGCCTGGCTGGAAGCAACCCGAGAGAGAGAGCTGCTGCTCTGCTCAGCTCGACTCTGGGACGGCCGCTCGAGCTGCCGCACGGATATGCCATGCCAAGGCCTGTGTCTCCCTCTAGTGGCCCGCCTCGCCCGCGTCGCCCTAGAGGCGGGGCCATGCAAACGACCGTGCTGCTGATTTCTCCCCAAACCAGCAGCACCTGCTGGTGCCCACTTGGGCTAGAGGAGGAGCAGACTGGGCCCAGGGGATGGAAGCCAAGTGTCCAGGGAGGGAGTGGAGGCAGGGGAGCCAGGCCCTGGGCCAGAGGTGTGAATTTTGGCAGCCCCAGCCACCTGGGAGAGCCCTGCGGAGGAGTGGGCCCCCTGCGGCCCGTGGAGCTCTCAGCGAGCCCGTCCCCTCTGCCCGTTCGGGCGGCCCTCGGGTAGGCCCGAGTTTCCGGTTATCGCTTCTCGGCCTTTTGGCTAAGATCAAGTGTAGTATCTGTTCTTATCAGTTTAATATCTGATACGTCCCCTATCTGGGGACCATATATTAAATGGATTTTTAGAACAGGGAGATGGAAGAAGAGCTTGCTCTGTCCACTCCACGCATCGACCTGGTATTGCAGTACCTCCAGGACCGGTGCACCCCTCTTATGCGGTTTTCCAAAAGCAGACATAGAAGAAGAGAAATGACTACGACAAGCAGTCACTCTCCTTTCTTTCCCCAAGAAGGAAAGGAAAGGGCACAAGGTCACACCTGTGATGGGAGTGATCGAGGCCCATCCCAGTGGTCCTAACCAGCCTTGGCCTTGGCTCCTGCAGACCAGACGGCAGCCTGCTGGCTTCATTGTGTTGTGTGTTATTGTTGTTGTCCTCCTCCTCATTGTGCCTTATCTGTGTTTGTTGCTGATAACTCCTAACGAGGTGTGAAAAGCCTCATTCCATTAAAGGTGTTTTTTAACCCTGGGTGTGCCTGTGTGCTTTTGTTTGGTGCGTGTCACTTTCTTGCTTTCATTCTTGCTGGGCTTGCCTGGATGGGACGACGTGCCCAATGGCCTGAAAAGAAGCGAGGAGAGTCAGCAAGCTCTCTGTCTCTCCATCCGAAGGAAAGCAGGAAGTCAGCTGGCTGGGAAGCCGAGCTTTCAGCCCGTCCGAAGGAGGAAGGAGGGAGGCCTGGCTGGAAGCAACCCGAGAGAGAGAGCTGCTGCTCTGCTCAGCTCGACTCTGGGACGGCCGCTCGAGCTGCCGCACGGATATGCCATGCCAAGGCCTGTGTCTCCCTCTAGTGGCCCGCCTCGCCCGCGTCGCCCTAGAGGCGGGGCCATGCAAACGACCGTGCTGCTGATTTCTCCCCAAACCAGCAGCACCTGCTGGTGCCCACTTGGGCTAGAGGAGGAGCAGACTGGGCCCAGGGGATGGAAGCCAAGTGTCCAGGGAGGGAGTGGAGGCAGGGGAGCCAGGCCCTGGGCCAGAGGTGTGAATTTTGGCAGCCCCCAGCCACCTGGGAGAGCCCTGCGGAGGAGTGGGCCCCCTGCGGCCCGTGGAGCTCTCAGCGAGCCCGTCCCCTCTGCCCGTTCGGGCGGCCCTCGGGTAGGCCCGAGTTTCCGGTTATCGCTTCTCGGCCTTTTGGCTAAGATCAAGTGTAGTATCTGTTCTTATCAGTTTAATATCTGATACGTCCCCTATCTGGGGACCATATATTAAATGGATTTTTAGAACAGGGAGATGGAAGAAGAGCTTGCTCTGTCCACTCCACGCATCGACCTGGTATTGCAGTACCTCCAGGACCGGTGCACCCCTCTTATGCGGTTTTCCAAAAGCAGACATAGAAGAAGAGAAATGACTACGACAAGCAGTCACTCTCCTTTCTTTCCCCAAGAAGGAAAGGAAAGGGCACAAGGTCACACCTGTGATGGGAGTGATCGAGGCCCATCCCAGTGGTCCTAACCAGCCTTGGCCTTGGCTCCTGCAGACCAGACGGCAGCCTGCTGGCTTCATTGTGTTGTGTGTTATTGTTGTTGTCCTCCTCCTCATTGTGCCTTATCTGTGTTTGTTGCTGATAACTCCTAACGAGGTGTGAAAAGCCTCATTCCATTAAGGTGTTTTTAACCCTGGGTGTGCCTGTGTGCTTTTGTTTGGTGCGTGTCACTTTCTTGCTTTCATTCTTGCTGGGCTTGCCTGGATGGGACGACGTGCCCAATGGCCTGAAAAGAAGCGAGGAGAGTCAGCAAGCTCTCTGTCTCTCCATCCGAAGGAAAGCAGGAAGTCAGCTGGCTGGGAAGCCGAGCTTTCAGCCCGTCCGAAGGAGGAAGGAGGGAGGCCTGGCTGGAAGCAACCCGAGAGAGAGAGCTGCTGCTCTGCTCAGCTCGACTCTGGGACGGCCGCTCGAGCTGCCGCACGGATATGCCATGCCAAGGCCTGTGTCTCCCTCTAGTGGCCCGCCTCGCCCGCGTCGCCCTAGAGGCGGGGCCATGCAAACGACCGTGCTGCTGATTTCTCCCCAAACCAGCAGCACCTGCTGGTGCCCACTTGGGCTAGAGGAGGAGCAGACTGGGCCCAGGGGATGGAAGCCAAGTGTCCAGGGAGGGAGTGGAGGCAGGGGAGCCAGGCCCTGGGCCAGAGGTGTGAATTTTGGCAGCCCCAGCCACCTGGGAGAGCCCTGCGGAGGAGTGGGCCCCCTGCGGCCCGTGGAGCTCTCAGCGAGCCCGTCCCCTCTGCCCGTTCGGGCGGCCCTCGGGTAGGCCCGAGTTTCCGGTTATCGCTTCTCGGCCTTTTGGCTAAGATCAAGTGTAGTATCTGTTCTTATCAGTTTAATATCTGATACGTCCCCTATCTGGGGACCATATATTAAATGGATTTTTAGAACAGGGAGATGGAAGAAGAGCTTGCTCTGTCCACTCCACGCATCGACCTGGTATTGCAGTACCTCCAGGACCGGTGCACCCCTCTTATGCGGTTTTCCAAAAGCAGACATAGAAGAAGAGAAATGACTACGACAAGCAGTCACTCTCCTTTCTTTCCCCAAGAAGGAAAGGAAAGGGCACAAGGTCACACCTGTGATGGGAGTGATCGAGGCCCATCCCAGTGGTCCTAACCAGCCTTGGCCTTGGCTCCTGCAGACCAGACGGCAGCCTGCTGGCTTCATTGTGTTGTGTGTTATTGTTGTTGTCCTCCTCCTCATTGTGCCTTATCTGTGTTTGTTGCTGATAACTCCTAACGAGGTGTGAAAAGCCTCATTCCATTAAAGGTGTTTTTAACCCTGGGTGTGCCTGTGTGCTTTTGTTTGGTGCGTGTCACTTTCTTGCTTTCATTCTTGCTGGGCTTGCCTGGATGGGACGACGTGCCCAATGGCCTGAAAAGAAGCGAGGAGAGTCAGCAAGCTCTCTGTCTCTCCATCCGAAGGAAAGCAGGAAGTCAGCTGCTGGGAAGCCGAGCTTTCAGCCCGTCCGAAGGAGGAAGGAGGGAGGCCTGGCTGGAAGCAACCCGAGAGAGAGAGCTGCTGCTCTGCTCAGCTCGACTCTGGGACGGCCGCTCGAGCTGCCGCACGGATATGCCATGCCAAGGCCTGTGTCTCCCTCTAGTGGCCCGCCTCGCCCGCGTCGCCCTAGAGGCGGGGCCATGCAAACGACCGTGCTGCTGATTTCTCCCCAAACCAGCAGCACCTGCTGGTGCCCACTTGGGCTAGAGGAGGAGCAGACTGGGCCCAGGGGATGGAAGCCAAGTGTCCAGGGAGGGAGTGGAGGCAGGGGAGCCAGGCCCTGGGCCAGAGGTGTGAATTTTGGCAGCCCCAGCCACCTGGGAGAGCCCTGCGGAGGAGTGGGCCCCCTGCGGCCCGTGGAGCTCTCAGCGAGCCCGTCCCCTCTGCCCGTTCGGGCGGCCCTCGGGTAGGCCCGAGTTTCCGGTTATCGCTTCTCGGCCTTTTGGCTAAGATCAAGTGTAGTATCTGTTCTTATCAGTTTAATATCTGATACGTCCCCTATCTGGGGACCATATATTAAATGGATTTTTAGAACAGGGAGATGGAAGAAGAGCTTGCTCTGTCCACTCCACGCATCGACCTGGTATTGCAGTACCTCCAGGACCGGTGCACCCCTCTTATGCGGTTTTCCAAAAGCAGACATAGAAGAAGAGAAATGACTACGACAAGCAGTCACTCTCCTTTCTTTCCCCAAGAAGGAAAGGAAAGGGCACAAGGTCACACCTGTGATGGGAGTGATCGAGGCCCATCCCAGTGGTCCTAACCAGCCTTGGCCTTGGCTCCTGCAGACCAGACGGCAGCCTGCTGGCTTCATTGTGTTGTGTGTTATTGTTGTTGTCCTCCTCCTCATTGTGCCTTATCTGTGTTTGTTGCTGATAACTCCTAACGAGGTGTGAAAAGCCTCATTCCATTAAAGGTGTTTTTAACCCTGGGTGTGCCTGTGTGCTTTTGTTTGGTGCGTGTCACTTTCTTGCTTTCATTCTTGCTGGGCTTGCCTGGATGGGACGACGTGCCCAATGGCCTGAAAAGAAGCGAGGAGAGTCAGCAAGCTCTCTGTCTCTCCATCCGAAGGAAAGCAGGAAGTCAGCTGGCTGGGAAGCCGAGCTTTCAGCCCGTCCGAAGGAGGAAGGAGGGAGGCCTGGCTGGAAGCAACCCGAGAGAGAGAGCTGCTGCTCTGCTCAGCTCGACTCTGGGACGGCCGCTCGAGCTGCCGCACGGATATGCCATGCCAAGGCCTGTGTCTCCCTCTAGTGGCCCGCCTCGCCCGCGTCGCCCTAGAGGCGGGGCCATGCAAACGACCGTGCTGCTGATTTCTCCCCAAACCAGCAGCACCTGCTGGTGCCCACTTGGGCTAGAGGAGGAGCAGACTGGGCCCAGGGGATGGAAGCCAAGTGTCCAGGGAGGGAGTGGAGGCAGGGGAGCCAGGCCCTGGGCCAGAGGTGTGAATTTTGGCAGCCCCAGCCACCTGGGAGAGCCCTGCGGAGGAGTGGGCCCCCTGCGGCCCGTGGAGCTCTCAGCGAGCCCGTCCCCTCTGCCCGTTCGGGCGGCCCTCGGGTAGGCCCGAGTTTCCGGTTATCGCTTCTCGGCCTTTTGGCTAAGATCAAGTGTAGTATCTGTTCTTATCAGTTTAATATCTGATACGTCCCCTATCTGGGGACCATATATTAAATGGATTTTTAGAACAGGGAGATGGAAGAAGAGCTTGCTCTGTCCACTCCACGCATCGACCTGGTATTGCAGTACCTCCAGGACCGGTGCACCCCTCTTATGCGGTTTTCCAAAAGCAGACATAGAAGAAGAGAAATGACTACGACAAGCAGTCACTCTCCTTTCTTTCCCCAAGAAGGAAAGGAAAGGGCACAAGGTCACACCTGTGATGGGAGTGATCGAGGCCCATCCCAGTGGTCCTAACCAGCCTTGGCCTTGGCTCCTGCAGACCAGACGGCAGCCTGCTGGCTTCATTGTGTTGTGTGTTATTGTTGTTGTCCTCCTCCTCATTGTGCCTTATCTGTGTTTGTTGCTGATAACTCCTAACGAGGTGTGAAAAGCCTCATTCCATTAAAGGTGTTTTTAACCCTGGGTGTGCCTGTGTGCTTTTGTTTGGTGCGTGTCACTTTCTTGCTTTCATTCTTGCTGGGCTTGCCTGGATGGGACGACGTGCCCAATGGCCTGAAAAGAAGCGAGGAGAGTCAGCAAGCTCTCTGTCTCTCCATCCGAAGGAAAGCAGGAAGTCAGCTGGCTGGGAAGCCGAGCTTTCAGCCCGTCCGAAGGAGGAAGGAGGGAGGCCTGGCTGGAAGCAACCCGAGAGAGAGAGCTGCTGCTCTGCTCAGCTCGACTCTGGGACGGCCGCTCGAGCTGCCGCACGGATATGCCATGCCAAGGCCTGTGTCTCCCTCTAGTGGCCCGCCTCGCCCGCGTCGCCCTAGAGGCGGGGCCATGCAAACGACCGTGCTGCTGATTTCTCCCCAAACCAGCAGCACCTGCTGGTGCCCACTTGGGCTAGAGGAGGAGCAGACTGGGCCCAGGGGATGGAAGCCAAGTGTCCAGGGAGGGAGTGGAGGCAGGGGAGCCAGGCCCTGGGCCAGAGGTGTGAATTTTGGCAGCCCCAGCCACCTGGGAGAGCCCTGCGGAGGAGTGGGCCCCCTGCGGCCCGTGGAGCTCTCAGCGAGCCCGTCCCTCTGCCCGTTCGGGCGGCCCTCGGGTAGGCCCGAGTTTCCGGTTATCGCTTCTCGGCCTTTTGGCTAAGATCAAGTGTAGTATCTGTTCTTATCAGTTTAATATCTGATACGTCCCCTATCTGGGGACCATATATTAAATGGATTTTTAGAACAGGGAGATGGAAGAAGAGCTTGCTCTGTCCACTCCACGCATCGACCTGGTATTGCAGTACCTCCAGGACCGGTGCACCCCTCTTATGCGGTTTTCCAAAAGCAGACATAGAAGAAGAGAAATGACTACGACAAGCAGTCACTCTCCTTTCTTTCCCCAAGAAGGAAAGGAAAGGGCACAAGGTCACACCTGTGATGGGAGTGATCGAGGCCCATCCCAGTGGTCCTAACCAGCCTTGGCCTTGGCTCCTGCAGACCAGACGGCAGCCTGCTGGCTTCATTGTGTTGTGTGTTATTGTTGTTGTCCTCCTCCTCATTGTGCCTTATCTGTGTTTGTTGCTGATAACTCCTAACGAGGTGTGAAAAGCCTCATTCCATTAAAGGTGTTTTTAACCCTGGGTGTGCCTGTGTGCTTTTGTTTGGTGCGTGTCACTTTCTTGCTTTCATTCTTGCTGGGCTTGCCTGGATGGGACGACGTGCCCAATGGCCTGAAAAGAAGCGAGGAGAGTCAGCAAGCTCTCTGTCTCTCCATCCGAAGGAAAGCAGGAAGTCAGCTGGCTGGGAAGCCGAGCTTTCAGCCCGTCCGAAGGAGGAAGGAGGGAGGCCTGGCTGGAAGCAACCCGAGAGAGAGAGCTGCTGCTCTGCTCAGCTCGACTCTGGGACGGCCGCTCGAGCTGCCGCACGGATATGCCATGCCAAGGCCTGTGTCTCCCTCTAGTGGCCCGCCTCGCCCGCGTCGCCCTAGAGGCGGGGCCATGCAAACGACCGTGCTGCTGATTTCTCCCCAAACCAGCAGCACCTGCTGGTGCCCACTTGGGCTAGAGGAGGAGCAGACTGGGCCCAGGGGATGGAAGCCAAGTGTCCAGGGAGGGAGTGGAGGCAGGGGAGCCAGGCCCTGGGCCAGAGGTGTGAATTTTGGCAGCCCCAGCCACCTGGGAGAGCCCTGCGGAGGAGTGGGCCCCCTGCGGCCCGTGGAGCTCTCAGCGAGCCCGTCCCCTCTGCCCGTTCGGGCGGCCCTCGGGTAGGCCCGAGTTTCCGGTTATCGCTTCTCGGCCTTTTGGCTAAGATCAAGTGTAGTATCTGTTCTTATCAGTTTAATATCTGATACGTCCCCTATCTGGGGACCATATATTAATGGATTTTTAGAACAGGGAGATGGAAGAAGAGCTTGCTCTGTCCACTCCACGCATCGACCTGGTATTGCAGTACCTCCAGGACCGGTGCACCCCTCTTATGCGGTTTTCCAAAAGCAGACATAGAAGAAGAGAAATGACTACGACAAGCAGTCACTCTCCTTTCTTTCCCCAAGAAGGAAAGGAAAGGGCACAAGGTCACACCTGTGATGGGAGTGATCGAGGCCCATCCCAGTGGTCCTAACCAGCCTTGGCCTTGGCTCCTGCAGACCAGACGGCAGCCTGCTGGCTTCATTGTGTTGTGTGTTATTGTTGTTGTCCTCCTCCTCATTGTGCCTTATCTGTGTTTGTTGCTGATAACTCCTAACGAGGTGTGAAAAGCCTCATTCCATTAAAGGTGTTTTTAACCCTGGGTGTGCCTGTGTGCTTTTGTTTGGTGCGTGTCACTTTCTTGCTTTCATTCTTGCTGGGCTTGCCTGGATGGGACGACGTGCCCAATGGCCTGAAAAGAAGCGAGGAGAGTCAGCAAGCTCTCTGTCTCTCCATCCGAAGGAAAGCAGGAAGTCAGCTGGCTGGGAAGCCGAGCTTTCAGCCCGTCCGAAGGAGGAAGGAGGGAGGCCTGGCTGGAAGCAACCCGAGAGAGAGAGCTGCTGCTCTGCTCAGCTCGACTCTGGGACGGCCGCTCGAGCTGCCGCACGGATATGCCATGCCAAGGCCTGTGTCTCCCTCTAGTGGCCCGCCTCGCCCGCGTCGCCCTAGAGGCGGGGCCATGCAAACGACCGTGCTGCTGATTTCTCCCCAAACCAGCAGCACCTGCTGGTGCCCACTTGGGCTAGAGGAGGAGCAGACTGGGCCCAGGGGATGGAAGCCAAGTGTCCAGGGAGGGAGTGGAGGCAGGGGAGCCAGGCCCTGGGCCAGAGGTGTGAATTTTGGCAGCCCCAGCCACCTGGGAGAGCCCTGCGGAGGAGTGGGCCCCCTGCGGCCCGTGGAGCTCTCAGCGAGCCCGTCCCCTCTGCCCGTTCGGGCGGCCCTCGGGTAGGCCCGAGTTTCCGGTTATCGCTTCTCGGCCTTTTGGCTAAGATCAAGTGTAGTATCTGTTCTTATCAGTTTAATATCTGATACGTCCCCTATCTGGGGACCATATATTAAATGGATTTTTAGAACAGGGAGATGGAAGAAGAGCTTGCTCTGTCCACTCCACGCATCGACCTGGTATTGCAGTACCTCCAGGACCGGTGCACCCCTCTTATGCGGTTTTCCAAAAGCAGACATAGAAGAAGAGAAATGACTACGACAAGCAGTCACTCTCCTTTCTTTCCCCAAGAAGGAAAGGAAAGGGCACAAGGTCACACCTGTGATGGGAGTGATCGAGGCCCATCCCAGTGGTCCTAACCAGCCTTGGCCTTGGCTCCTGCAGACCAGACGGCAGCCTGCTGGCTTCATTGTGTTGTGTGTTATTGTTGTTGTCCTCCTCCTCATTGTGCCTTATCTGTGTTTGTTGCTGATAACTCCTAACGAGGTGTGAAAAGCCTCATTCCATTAAAGGTGTTTTTAACCCTGGGTGTGCCTGTGTGCTTTTGTTTGGTGCGTGTCACTTTCTTGCTTTCATTCTTGCTGGGCTTGCCTGGATGGGACGACGTGCCCAATGGCCTGAAAAGAAGCGAGGAGAGTCAGCAAGCTCTCTGTCTCTCCATCCGAAGGAAAGCAGGAAGTCAGCTGGCTGGGAAGCCGAGCTTTCAGCCCGTCCGAAGGAGGAAGGAGGGAGGCCTGGCTGGAAGCAACCCGAGAGAGAGAGCTGCTGCTCTGCTCAGCTCGACTCTGGGACGGCCGCTCGAGCTGCCGCACGGATATGCCATGCCAAGGCCTGTGTCTCCCTCTAGTGGCCCGCCTCGCCCGCGTCGCCCTAGAGGCGGGGCCATGCAAACGACCGTGCTGCTGATTTCTCCCCAAACCAGCAGCACCTGCTGGTGCCCACTTGGGCTAGAGGAGGAGCAGACTGGGCCCAGGGGATGGAAGCCAAGTGTCCAGGGAGGGAGTGGAGGCAGGGGAGCCAGGCCCTGGGCCAGAGGTGTGAATTTTGGCAGCCCCAGCCACCTGGGAGAGCCCTGCGGAGGAGTGGGCCCCCTGCGGCCCGTGGAGCTCTCAGCGAGCCCGTCCCCTCTGCCCGTTCGGGCGGCCCTCGGGTAGGCCCGAGTTTCCGGTTATCGCTTCTCGGCCTTTTGGCTAAGATCAAGTGTTAGTATCTGTTCTTATCAGTTTAATATCTGATACGTCCCCTATCTGGGGACCATATATTAAATGGATTTTTAGAACAGGGAGATGGAAGAAGAGCTTGCTCTGTCCACTCCACGCATCGACCTGGTATTGCAGTACCTCCAGGACCGGTGCACCCCTCTTATGCGGTTTTCCAAAAGCAGACATAGAAGAAGAGAAATGACTACGACAAGCAGTCACTCTCCTTTCTTTCCCCAAGAAGGAAAGGAAAGGGCACAAGGTCACACCTGTGATGGGAGTGATCGAGGCCCATCCCAGTGGTCCTAACCAGCCTTGGCCTTGGCTCCTGCAGACCAGACGGCAGCCTGCTGGCTTCATTGTGTTGTGTGTTATTGTTGTTGTCCTCCTCCTCATTGTGCCTTATCTGTGTTTGTTGCTGATAACTCCTAACGAGGTGTGAAAAGCCTCATTCCATTAAAGGTGTTTTTAACCCTGGGTGTGCCTGTGTGCTTTTGTTTGGTGCGTGTCACTTTCTTGCTTTCATTCTTGCTGGGCTTGCCTGGATGGGACGACGTGCCCAATGGCCTGAAAAGAAGCGAGGAGAGTCAGCAAGCTCTCTGTCTCTCCATCCGAAGGAAAGCAGGAAGTCAGCTGGCTGGGAAGCCGAGCTTTCAGCCCGTCCGAAGGAGGAAGGAGGGAGGCCTGGCTGGAAGCAACCCGAGAGAGAGAGCTGCTGCTCTGCTCAGCTCGACTCTGGGACGGCCGCTCGAGCTGCCGCACGGATATGCCATGCCAAGGCCTGTGTCTCCCTCTAGTGGCCCGCCTCGCCCGCGTCGCCCTAGAGGCGGGGCCATGCAAACGACCGTGCTGCTGATTTCTCCCCAAACCAGCAGCACCTGCTGGTGCCCACTTGGGCTAGAGGAGGAGCAGACTGGGCCCAGGGGATGGAAGCCAAGTGTCCAGGGAGGGAGTGGAGGCAGGGGAGCCAGGCCCTGGGCCAGAGGTGTGAATTTTGGCAGCCCCAGCCACCTGGGAGAGCCCTGCGGAGGAGTGGGCCCCCTGCGGCCCGTGGAGCTCTCAGCGAGCCCGTCCCCTCTGCCCGTTCGGGCGGCCCTCGGGTAGGCCCGAGTTTCCGGTTATCGCTTCTCGGCCTTTTGGCTAAGATCAAGTGTAGTATCTGTTCTTATCAGTTTAATATCTGATACGTCCCCTATCTGGGGACCATATATTAAATGGATTTTTAGAACAGGGAGATGGAAGAAGAGCTTGCTCTGTCCACTCCACGCATCGACCTGGTATTGCAGTACCTCCAGGACCGGTGCACCCCTCTTATGCGGTTTTCCAAAAGCAGACATAGAAGAAGAGAAATGACTACGACAAGCAGTCACTCTCCTTTCTTTCCCCAAGAAGGAAAGGAAAGGGCACAAGGTCACACCTGTGATGGGAGTGATCGAGGCCCATCCCAGTGGTCCTAACCAGCCTTGGCCTTGGCTCCTGCAGACCAGACGGCAGCCTGCTGGCTTCATTGTGTTGTGTGTTATTGTTGTTGTCCTCCTCCTCATTGTGCCTTATCTGTGTTTGTTGCTGATAACTCCTAACGAGGTGTGAAAAGCCTCATTCCATTAAAGGTGTTTTTAACCCTGGGTGTGCCTGTGTGCTTTTGTTTGGTGCGTGTCACTTTCTTGCTTTCATTCTTGCTGGGCTTGCCTGGATGGGACGACGTGCCCAATGGCCTGAAAAGAAGCGAGGAGAGTCAGCAAGCTCTCTGTCTCTCCATCCGAAGGAAAGCAGGAAGTCAGCTGGCTGGGAAGCCGAGCTTTCAGCCCGTCCGAAGGAGGAAGGAGGGAGGCCTGGCTGGAAGCAACCCGAGAGAGAGAGCTGCTGCTCTGCTCAGCTCGACTCTGGGACGGCCGCTCGAGCTGCCGCACGGATATGCCATGCCAAGGCCTGTGTCTCCCTCTAGTGGCCCGCCTCGCCCGCGTCGCCCTAGAGGCGGGGCCATGCAAACGACCGTGCTGCTGATTTCTCCCCAAACCAGCAGCACCTGCTGGTGCCCACTTGGGCTAGAGGAGGAGCAGACTGGGCCCAGGGGATGGAAGCCAAGTGTCCAGGGAGGGAGTGGAGGCAGGGGAGCCAGGCCCTGGGCCAGAGGTGTGAATTTTGGCAGCCCCAGCCACCTGGGAGAGCCCTGCGGAGGAGTGGGCCCCCTGCGGCCCGTGGAGCTCTCAGCGAGCCCGTCCCCTCTGCCCGTTCGGGCGGCCCTCGGGTAGGCCCGAGTTTCCGGTTATCGCTTCTCGGCCTTTTGGCTAAGATCAAGTGTAGTATCTGTTCTTATCAGTTTAATATCTGATACGTCCCCTATCTGGGGACCATATATTAAATGGATTTTTAGAACAGGGAGATGGAAGAAGAGCTTGCTCTGTCCACTCCACGCATCGACCTGGTATTGCAGTACCTCCAGGACCGGTGCACCCCTCTTATGCGGTTTTCCAAAAGCAGACATAGAAGAAGAGAAATGACTACGACAAGCAGTCACTCTCCTTTCTTTCCCCAAGAAGGAAAGGAAAGGGCACAAGGTCACACCTGTGATGGGAGTGATCGAGGCCCATCCCAGTGGTCCTAACCAGCCTTGGCCTTGGCTCCTGCAGACCAGACGGCAGCCTGCTGGCTTCATTGTGTTGTGTGTTATTGTTGTTGTCCTCCTCCTCATTGTGCCTTATCTGTGTTTGTTGCTGATAACTCCTAACGAGGTGTGAAAAGCCTCATTCCATTAAAGGTGTTTTTAACCCTGGGTGTGCCTGTGTGCTTTTGTTTGGTGCGTGTCACTTTCTTGCTTTCATTCTTGCTGGGCTTGCCTGGATGGGACGACGTGCCCAATGGCCTGAAAAGAAGCGAGGAGAGTCAGCAAGCTCTCTGTCTCTCCATCCGAAGGAAAGCAGGAAGTCAGCTGGCTGGGAAGCCGAGCTTTCAGCCCGTCCGAAGGAGGAAGGAGGGAGGCCTGGCTGGAAGCAACCCGAGAGAGAGAGCTGCTGCTCTGCTCAGCTCGACTCTGGGACGGCCGCTCGAGCTGCCGCACGGATATGCCATGCCAAGGCCTGTGTCTCCCTCTAGTGGCCCGCCTCGCCCGCGTCGCCCTAGAGGCGGGGCCATGCAAACGACCGTGCTGCTGATTTCTCCCCAAACCAGCAGCACCTGCTGGTGCCCACTTGGGCTAGAGGAGGAGCAGACTGGGCCCAGGGGATGGAAGCCAAGTGTCCAGGGAGGGAGTGGAGGCAGGGGAGCCAGGCCCTGGGCCAGAGGTGTGAATTTTGGCAGCCCCAGCCACCTGGGAGAGCCCTGCGGAGGAGTGGGCCCCCTGCGGCCCGTGGAGCTCTCAGCGAGCCCGTCCCCTCTGCCCGTTCGGGCGGCCCTCGGGTAGGCCCGAGTTTCCGGTTATCGCTTCTCGGCCTTTTGGCTAAGATCAAGTGTAGTATCTGTTCTTATCAGTTTAATATCTGATACGTCCCCTATCTGGGGACCATATATTAAATGGATTTTTAGAACAGGGAGATGGAAGAAGAGCTTGCTCTGTCCACTCCACGCATCGACCTGGTATTGCAGTACCTCCAGGACCGGTGCACCCCTCTTATGCGGTTTTCCAAAAGCAGACATAGAAGAAGAGAAATGACTACGACAAGCAGTCACTCTCCTTTCTTTCCCCAAGAAGGAAAGGAAAGGGCACAAGGTCACACCTGTGATGGGAGTGATCGAGGCCCATCCCAGTGGTCCTAACCAGCCTTGGCCTTGGCTCCTGCAGACCAGACGGCAGCCTGCTGGCTTCATTGTGTTGTGTGTTATTGTTGTTGTCCTCCTCCTCATTGTGCCTTATCTGTGTTTGTTGCTGATAACTCCTAACGAGGTGTGAAAAGCCTCATTCCATTAAAGGTGTTTTTAACCCTGGGTGTGCCTGTGTGCTTTTGTTTGGTGCGTGTCACTTTCTTGCTTTCATTCTTGCTGGGCTTGCCTGGATGGGACGACGTGCCCAATGGCCTGAAAAGAAGCGAGGAGAGTCAGCAAGCTCTCTGTCTCTCCATCCGAAGGAAAGCAGGAAGTCAGCTGGCTGGGAAGCCGAGCTTTCAGCCCGTCCGAAGGAGGAAGGAGGGAGGCCTGGCTGGAAGCAACCCGAGAGAGAGAGCTGCTGCTCTGCTCAGCTCGACTCTGGGACGGCCGCTCGAGCTGCCGCACGGATATGCCATGCCAAGGCCTGTGTCTCCCTCTAGTGGCCCGCCTCGCCCGCGTCGCCCTAGAGGCGGGGCCATGCAAACGACCGTGCTGCTGATTTCTCCCCAAACCAGCAGCACCTGCTGGTGCCCACTTGGGCTAGAGGAGGAGCAGACTGGGCCCAGGGGATGGAAGCCAAGTGTCCAGGGAGGGAGTGGAGGCAGGGGAGCCAGGCCCTGGGCCAGAGGTGTGAATTTTGGCAGCCCCAGCCACCTGGGAGAGCCCTGCGGAGGAGTGGGCCCCCTGCGGCCCGTGGAGCTCTCAGCGAGCCCGTCCCCTCTGCCCGTTCGGGCGGGCCCTCGGGTAGGCCCGAGTTTCCGGTTATCGCTTCTCGGCCTTTTGGCTAAGATCAAGTGTAGTATCTGTTCTTATCAGTTTAATATCTGATACGTCCCCTATCTGGGGACCATATATTAAATGGATTTTTAGAACAGGGAGATGGAAGAAGAGCTTGCTCTGTCCACTCCACGCATCGACCTGGTATTGCAGTACCTCCAGGACCGGTGCACCCCTCTTATGCGGTTTTCCAAAAGCAGACATAGAAGAAGAGAAATGACTACGACAAGCAGTCACTCTCCTTTCTTTCCCCAAGAAGGAAAGGAAAGGGCACAAGGTCACACCTGTGATGGGAGTGATCGAGGCCCATCCCAGTGGTCCTAACCAGCCTTGGCCTTGGCTCCTGCAGACCAGACGGCAGCCTGCTGGCTTCATTGTGTTGTGTGTTATTGTTGTTGTCCTCCTCCTCATTGTGCCTTATCTGTGTTTGTTGCTGATAACTCCTAACGAGGTGTGAAAAGCCTCATTCCATTAAAGGTGTTTTTAACCCTGGGTGTGCCTGTGTGCTTTTGTTTGGTGCGTGTCACTTTCTTGCTTTCATTCTTGCTGGGCTTGCCTGGATGGGACGACGTGCCCAATGGCCTGAAAAGAAGCGAGGAGAGTCAGCAAGCTCTCTGTCTCTCCATCCGAAGGAAAGCAGGAAGTCAGCTGGCTGGGAAGCCGAGCTTTCAGCCCGTCCGAAGGAGGAAGGAGGGAGGCCTGGCTGGAAGCAACCCGAGAGAGAGAGCTGCTGCTCTGCTCAGCTCGACTCTGGGACGGCCGCTCGAGCTGCCGCACGGATATGCCATGCCAAGGCCTGTGTCTCCCTCTAGTGGCCCGCCTCGCCCGCGTCGCCCTAGAGGCGGGGCCATGCAAACGACCGTGCTGCTGATTTCTCCCCAAACCAGCAGCACCTGCTGGTGCCCACTTGGGCTAGAGGAGGAGCAGACTGGGCCCAGGGGATGGAAGCCAAGTGTCCAGGGAGGGAGTGGAGGCAGGGAGCCAGGCCCTGGGCCAGAGGTGTGAATTTTGGCAGCCCCAGCCACCTGGGAGAGCCCTGCGGAGGAGTGGGCCCCCTGCGGCCCGTGGAGCTCTCAGCGAGCCCGTCCCCTCTGCCCGTTCGGGCGGCCCTCGGGTAGGCCCGAGTTTCCGGTTATCGCTTCTCGGCCTTTTGGCTAAGATCAAGTGTAGTATCTGTTCTTATCAGTTTAATATCTGATACGTCCCCTATCTGGGGACCATATATTAAATGGATTTTTAGAACAGGGAGATGGAAGAAGAGCTTGCTCTGTCCACTCCACGCATCGACCTGGTATTGCAGTACCTCCAGGACCGGTGCACCCCTCTTATGCGGTTTTCCAAAAGCAGACATAGAAGAAGAGAAATGACTACGACAAGCAGTCACTCTCCTTTCTTTCCCCAAGAAGGAAAGGAAAGGGCACAAGGTCACACCTGTGATGGGAGTGATCGAGGCCCATCCCAGTGGTCCTAACCAGCCTTGGCCTTGGCTCCTGCAGACCAGACGGCAGCCTGCTGGCTTCATTGTGTTGTGTGTTATTGTTGTTGTCCTCCTCCTCATTGTGCCTTATCTGTGTTTGTTGCTGATAACTCCTAACGAGGTGTGAAAAGCCTCATTCCATTAAAGGTGTTTTTAACCCTGGGTGTGCCTGTGTGCTTTTGTTTGGTGCGTGTCACTTTCTTGCTTTCATTCTTGCTGGGCTTGCCTGGATGGGACGACGTGCCCAATGGCCTGAAAAGAAGCGAGGAGAGTCAGCAAGCTCTCTGTCTCTCCATCCGAAGGAAAGCAGGAAGTCAGCTGGCTGGGAAGCCGAGCTTTCAGCCCGTCCGAAGGAGGAAGGAGGGAGGCCTGGCTGGAAGCAACCCGAGAGAGAGAGCTGCTGCTCTGCTCAGCTCGACTCTGGGACGGCCGCTCGAGCTGCCGCACGGATATGCCATGCCAAGGCCTGTGTCTCCCTCTAGTGGCCCGCCTCGCCCGCGTCGCCCTAGAGGCGGGGCCATGCAAACGACCGTGCTGCTGATTTCTCCCCAAACCAGCAGCACCTGCTGGTGCCCACTTGGGCTAGAGGAGGAGCAGACTGGGCCCAGGGGATGGAAGCCAAGTGTCCAGGGAGGGAGTGGAGGCAGGGGAGCCAGGCCCTGGGCCAGAGGTGTGAATTTTGGCAGCCCCAGCCACCTGGGAGAGCCCTGCGGAGGAGTGGGCCCCCTGCGGCCCGTGGAGCTCTCAGCGAGCCCGTCCCCTCTGCCCGTTCGGGCGGCCCTCGGGTAGGCCCGAGTTTCCGGTTATCGCTTCTCGGCCTTTTGGCTAAGATCAAGTGTAGTATCTGTTCTTATCAGTTTAATATCTGATACGTCCCCTATCTGGGGACCATATATTAAATGGATTTTTAGAACAGGGAGATGGAGAGATGGAAGAAGAGCTTGCTCTGTCCACTCCACGCATCGACCTGGTATTGCAGTACCTCCAGGACCGGTGCACCCCTCTTATGCGGTTTTCCAAAAGCAGACATAGAAGAAGAGAAATGACTACGACAAGCAGTCACTCTCCTTTCTTTCCCCAAGAAGGAAAGGAAAGGGCACAAGGTCACACCTGTGATGGGAGTGATCGAGGCCCATCCCAGTGGTCCTAACCAGCCTTGGCCTTGGCTCCTGCAGACCAGACGGCAGCCTGCTGGCTTCATTGTGTTGTGTGTTATTGTTGTTGTCCTCCTCCTCATTGTGCCTTATCTGTGTTTGTTGCTGATAACTCCTAACGAGGTGTGAAAAGCCTCATTCCATTAAAGGTGTTTTTAACCCTGGGTGTGCCTGTGTGCTTTTGTTTGGTGCGTGTCACTTTCTTGCTTTCATTCTTGCTGGGCTTGCCTGGATGGGACGACGTGCCCAATGGCCTGAAAAGAAGCGAGGAGAGTCAGCAAGCTCTCTGTCTCTCCATCCGAAGGAAAGCAGGAAGTCAGCTGGCTGGGAAGCCGAGCTTTCAGCCCGTCCGAAGGAGGAAGGAGGGAGGCCTGGCTGGAAGCAACCCGAGAGAGAGAGCTGCTGCTGCTGCTCAGCTCGACTCTGGGACGGCCGCTCGAGCTGCCGCACGGATATGCCATGCCAAGGCCTGTGTCTCCCTCTAGTGGCCCGCCTCGCCCGCGTCGCCCTAGAGGCGGGGCCATGCAAACGACCGTGCTGCTGATTTCTCCCCAAACCAGCAGCACCTGCTGGTGCCCACTTGGGCTAGAGGAGGAGCAGACTGGGCCCAGGGGATGGAAGCCAAGTGTCCAGGGAGGGAGTGGAGGCAGGGGAGCCAGGCCCTGGGCCAGAGGTGTGAATTTTGGCAGCCCCAGCCACCTGGGAGAGCCCTGCGGAGGAGTGGGCCCCCTGCGGCCCGTGGAGCTCTCAGCGAGCCCGTCCCCTCTGCCCGTTCGGGCGGCCCTCGGGTAGGCCCGAGTTTCCGGTTATCGCTTCTCGGCCTTTTGGCTAAGATCAAGTGTAGTATCTGTTCTTATCAGTTTAATATCTGATACGTCCCCTATCTGGGGACCATATATTAAATGGATTTTTAGAACAGGGAGATGGAAGAAGAGCTTGCTCTGTCCACTCCACGCATCGACCTGGTATTGCAGTACCTCCAGGACCGGTGCACCCCTCTTATGCGGTTTTCCAAAAGCAGACATAGAAGAAGAGAAATGACTACGACAAGCAGTCACTCTCCTTTCTTTCCCCAAGAAGGAAAGGAAAGGGCACAAGGTCACACCTGTGATGGGAGTGATCGAGGCCCATCCCAGTGGTCCTAACCAGCCTTGGCCTTGGCTCCTGCAGACCAGACGGCAGCCTGCTGGCTTCATTGTGTTGTGTGTTATTGTTGTTGTCCTCCTCCTCATTGTGCCTTATCTGTGTTTGTTGCTGATAACTCCTAACGAGGTGTGAAAAGCCTCATTCCATTAAAGGTGTTTTTAACCCTGGGTGTGCCTGTGTGCTTTTGTTTGGTGCGTGTCACTTTCTTGCTTTCATTCTTGCTGGGCTTGCCTGGATGGGACGACGTGCCCAATGGCCTGAAAAGAAGCGAGGAGAGTCAGCAAGCTCTCTGTCTCTCCATCCGAAGGAAAGCAGGAAGTCAGCTGGCTGGGAAGCCGAGCTTTCAGCCCGTCCGAAGGAGGAAGGAGGGAGGCCTGGCTGGAAGCAACCCGAGAGAGAGAGCTGCTGCTCTGCTCAGCTCGACTCTGGGACGGCCGCTCGAGCTGCCGCACGGATATGCCATGCCAAGGCCTGTGTCTCCCTCTAGTGGCCCGCCTCGCCCGCGTCGCCCTAGAGGCGGGGCCATGCAAACGACCGTGCTGCTGATTTCTCCCCAAACCAGCAGCACCTGCTGGTGCCCACTTGGGCTAGAGGAGGAGCAGACTGGGCCCAGGGGATGGAAGCCAAGTGTCCAGGGAGGGAGTGGAGGCAGGGGAGCCAGGCCCTGGGCCAGAGGTGTGAATTTTGGCAGCCCCAGCCACCTGGGAGAGCCCTGCGGAGGAGTGGGCCCCCTGCGGCCCGTGGAGCTCTCAGCGAGCCCGTCCCCTCTGCCCGTTCGGGCGGCCCTCGGGTAGGCCCGAGTTTCCGGTTATCGCTTCTCGGCCTTTTGGCTAAGATCAAGTGTAGTATCTGTTCTTATCAGTTTAATATCTGATACGTCCCCTATCTGGGGACCATATATTAAATGGATTTTTAGAACAGGGAGATGGAAGAAGAGCTTGCTCTGTCCACTCCACGCATCGACCTGGTATTGCAGTACCTCCAGGACCGGTGCACCCCTCTTATGCGGTTTTCCAAAAGCAGACATAGAAGAAGAGAAATGACTACGACAAGCAGTCACTCTCCTTTCTTTCCCCAAGAAGGAAAGGAAAGGGCACAAGGTCACACCTGTGATGGGAGTGATCGAGGCCCATCCCAGTGGTCCTAACCAGCCTTGGCCTTGGCTCCTGCAGACCAGACGGCAGCCTGCTGGCTTCATTGTGTTGTGTGTTATTGTTGTTGTCCTCCTCCTCATTGTGCCTTATCTGTGTTTGTTGCTGATAACTCCTAACGAGGTGTGAAAAGCCTCATTCCATTAAAGGTGTTTTTAACCCTGGGTGTGCCTGTGTGCTTTTGTTTGGTGCGTGTCACTTTCTTGCTTTCATTCTTGCTGGGCTTGCCTGGATGGGACGACGTGCCCAATGGCCTGAAAAGAAGCGAGGAGAGTCAGCAAGCTCTCTGTCTCTCCATCCGAAGGAAAGCAGGAAGTCAGCTGGCTGGGAAGCCGAGCTTTCAGCCCGTCCGAAGGAGGAAGGAGGGAGGCCTGGCTGGAAGCAACCCGAGAGAGAGAGCTGCTGCTCTGCTCAGCTCGACTCTGGGACGGCCGCTCGAGCTGCCGCACGGATATGCCATGCCAAGGCCTGTGTCTCCCTCTAGTGGCCCGCCTCGCCCGCGTCGCCCTAGAGGCGGGGCCATGCAAACGACCGTGCTGCTGATTTCTCCCCAAACCAGCAGCACCTGCTGGTGCCCACTTGGGCTAGAGGAGGAGCAGACTGGGCCCAGGGGATGGAAGCCAAGTGTCCAGGGAGGGAGTGGAGGCAGGGGAGCCAGGCCCTGGGCCAGAGGTGTGAATTTTGGCAGCCCCAGCCACCTGGGAGAGCCCTGCGGAGGAGTGGGCCCCCTGCGGCCCGTGGAGCTCTCAGCGAGCCCGTCCCCTCTGCCCGTTCGGGCGGCCCTCGGGTAGGCCCGAGTTTCCGGTTATCGCTTCTCGGCCTTTTGGCTAAGATCAAGTGTAGTATCTGTTCTTATCAGTTTAATATCTGATACGTCCCCTATCTGGGGACCATATATTAAATGGATTTTTAGAACAGGGAGATGGAAGAAGAGCTTGCTCTGTCCACTCCACGCATCGACCTGGTATTGCAGTACCTCCAGGACCGGTGCACCCCTCTTATGCGGTTTTCCAAAAGCAGACATAGAAGAAGAGAAATGACTACGACAAGCAGTCACTCTCCTTTCTTTCCCCAAGAAGGAAAGGAAAGGGCACAAGGTCACACCTGTGATGGGAGTGATCGAGGCCCATCCCAGTGGTCCTAACCAGCCTTGGCCTTGGCTCCTGCAGACCAGACGGCAGCCTGCTGGCTTCATTGTGTTGTGTGTTATTGTTGTTGTCCTCCTCCTCATTGTGCCTTATCTGTGTTTGTTGCTGATAACTCCTAACGAGGTGTGAAAAGCCTCATTCCATTAAAGGTGTTTTTAACCCTGGGTGTGCCTGTGTGCTTTTGTTTGGTGCGTGTCACTTTCTTGCTTTCATTCTTGCTGGGCTTGCCTGGATGGGACGACGTGCCCAATGGCCTGAAAAGAAGCGAGGAGAGTCAGCAAGCTCTCTGTCTCTCCATCCGAAGGAAAGCAGGAAGTCAGCTGGCTGGGAAGCCGAGCTTTCAGCCCGTCCGAAGGAGGAAGGAGGGAGGCCTGGCTGGAAGCAACCCGAGAGAGAGAGCTGCTGCTCTGCTCAGCTCGACTCTGGGACGGCCGCTCGAGCTGCCGCACGGATATGCCATGCCAAGGCCTGTGTCTCCCTCTAGTGGCCCGCCTCGCCCGCGTCGCCCTAGAGGCGGGGCCATGCAAACGACCGTGCTGCTGATTTCTCCCCAAACCAGCAGCACCTGCTGGTGCCCACTTGGGCTAGAGGAGGAGCAGACTGGGCCCAGGGGATGGAAGCCAAGTGTCCAGGGAGGGAGTGGAGGCAGGGGAGCCAGGCCCTGGGCCAGAGGTGTGAATTTTGGCAGCCCCAGCCACCTGGGAGAGCCCTGCGGAGGAGTGGGCCCCCTGCGGCCCGTGGAGCTCTCAGCGAGCCCGTCCCCTCTGCCCGTTCGGGCGGCCCTCGGGTAGGCCCGAGTTTCCGGTTATCGCTTCTCGGCCTTTTGGCTAAGATCAAGTGTAGTATCTGTTCTTATCAGTTTAATATCTGATACGTCCCCTATCTGGGGACCATATATTAAATGGATTTTTAGAACAGGGAGATGGAAGAAGAGCTTGCTCTGTCCACTCCACGCATCGACCTGGTATTGCAGTACCTCCAGGACCGGTGCACCCCTCTTATGCGGTTTTCCAAAAGCAGACATAGAAGAAGAGAAATGACTACGACAAGCAGTCACTCTCCTTTCTTTCCCCAAGAAGGAAAGGAAAGGGCACAAGGTCACACCTGTGATGGGAGTGATCGAGGCCCATCCCAGTGGTCCTAACCAGCCTTGGCCTTGGCTCCTGCAGACCAGACGGCAGCCTGCTGGCTTCATTGTGTTGTGTGTTATTGTTGTTGTCCTCCTCCTCATTGTGCCTTATCTGTGTTTGTTGCTGATAACTCCTAACGAGGTGTGAAAAGCCTCATTCCATTAAAGGTGTTTTTAACCCTGGGTGTGCCTGTGTGCTTTTGTTTGGTGCGTGTCACTTTCTTGCTTTCATTCTTGCTGGGCTTGCCTGGATGGGACGACGTGCCCAATGGCCTGAAAAGAAGCGAGGAGAGTCAGCAAGCTCTCTGTCTCTCCATCCGAAGGAAAGCAGGAAGTCAGCTGGCTGGGAAGCCGAGCTTTCAGCCCGTCCGAAGGAGGAAGGAGGGAGGCCTGGCTGGAAGCAACCCGAGAGAGAGAGCTGCTGCTCTGCTCAGCTCGACTCTGGGACGGCCGCTCGAGCTGCCGCACGGATATGCCATGCCAAGGCCTGTGTCTCCCTCTAGTGGCCCGCCTCGCCCGCGTCGCCCTAGAGGCGGGGCCATGCAAACGACCGTGCTGCTGATTTCTCCCCAAACCAGCAGCACCTGCTGGTGCCCACTTGGGCTAGAGGAGGAGCAGACTGGGCCCAGGGGATGGAAGCCAAGTGTCCAGGGAGGGAGTGGAGGCAGGGGAGCCAGGCCCTGGGCCAGAGGTGTGAATTTTGGCAGCCCCAGCCACCTGGGAGAGCCCTGCGGAGGAGTGGGCCCCCTGCGGCCCGTGGAGCTCTCAGCGAGCCCGTCCCCTCTGCCCGTTCGGGCGGCCCTCGGGTAGGCCCGAGTTTCCGGTTATCGCTTCTCGGCCTTTTGGCTAAGATCAAGTGTAGTATCTGTTCTTATCAGTTTAATATCTGATACGTCCCCTATCTGGGGACCATATATTAAATGGATTTTTAGAACAGGGAGATGGAAGAAGAGCTTGCTCTGTCCACTCCACGCATCGACCTGGTATTGCAGTACCTCCAGGACCGGTGCACCCCTCTTATGCGGTTTTCCAAAAGCAGACATAGAAGAAGAGAAATGACTACGACAAGCAGTCACTCTCCTTTCTTTCCCCAAGAAGGAAAGGAAAGGGCACAAGGTCACACCTGTGATGGGAGTGATCGAGGCCCATCCCAGTGGTCCTAACCAGCCTTGGCCTTGGCTCCTGCAGACCAGACGGCAGCCTGCTGGCTTCATTGTGTTGTGTGTTATTGTTGTTGTCCTCCTCCTCATTGTGCCTTATCTGTGTTTGTTGCTGATAACTCCTAACGAGGTGTGAAAAGCCTCATTCCATTAAAGGTGTTTTTAACCCTGGGTGTGCCTGTGTGCTTTTGTTTGGTGCGTGTCACTTTCTTGCTTTCATTCTTGCTGGGCTTGCCTGGATGGGACGACGTGCCCAATGGCCTGAAAAGAAGCGAGGAGAGTCAGCAAGCTCTCTGTCTCTCCATCCGAAGGAAAGCAGGAAGTCAGCTGGCTGGGAAGCCGAGCTTTCAGCCCGTCCGAAGGAGGAAGGAGGGAGGCCTGGCTGGAAGCAACCCGAGAGAGAGAGCTGCTGCTCTGCTCAGCTCGACTCTGGGACGGCCGCTCGAGCTGCCGCACGGATATGCCATGCCAAGGCCTGTGTCTCCCTCTAGTGGCCCGCCTCGCCCGCGTCGCCCTAGAGGCGGGGCCATGCAAACGACCGTGCTGCTGATTTCTCCCCAAACCAGCAGCACCTGCTGGTGCCCACTTGGGCTAGAGGAGGAGCAGACTGGGCCCAGGGGATGGAAGCCAAGTGTCCAGGGAGGGAGTGGAGGCAGGGGAGCCAGGCCCTGGGCCAGAGGTGTGAATTTTGGCAGCCCCAGCCACCTGGGAGAGCCCTGCGGAGGAGTGGGCCCCCTGCGGCCCGTGGAGCTCTCAGCGAGCCCGTCCCCTCTGCCCGTTCGGGCGGCCCTCGGGTAGGCCCGAGTTTCCGGTTATCGCTTCTCGGCCTTTTGGCTAAGATCAAGTGTAGTATCTGTTCTTATCAGTTTAATATCTGATACGTCCCCTATCTGGGGACCATATATTAAATGGATTTTTAGAACAGGGAGATGGAAGAAGAGCTTGCTCTGTCCACTCCACGCATCGACCTGGTATTGCAGTACCTCCAGGACCGGTGCACCCCTCTTATGCGGTTTTCCAAAAGCAGACATAGAAGAAGAGAAATGACTACGACAAGCAGTCACTCTCCTTTCTTTCCCCAAGAAGGAAAGGAAAGGGCACAAGGTCACACCTGTGATGGGAGTGATCGAGGCCCATCCCAGTGGTCCTAACCAGCCTTGGCCTTGGCTCCTGCAGACCAGACGGCAGCCTGCTGGCTTCATTGTGTTGTGTGTTATTGTTGTTGTCCTCCTCC
>NW_028321753.1:0-52398 GCF_062004578.1 Staurois parvus | reverse complement strand
CGGACACAGAAATATGGGAGGAGACCCAGGAGGACCCCACTGCTGACACAGAAATATGGTAGGAGACCCAGGAGGACCCCACTGCTGACACAGAAATATGGTAGGAGACCCAGGAGGACCCCACCGCTGACACAGAAATATGGTAGGAGACCCAGGAGGACCCCACCGCTGACACAGAAATATGGTAGGAGACCCAGGAGGACCCCACCGCGGACACAGAAATATGGGAGGAGACCCAGGAGGACCCCACCGCTGACACAGAAATATGGTAGGAGACCCAGGAGGACCCCACTGCTGACACAGAAATATGGTAGGAGGCCCAGGAGAACCCCACTGCTGACACAGAAATATGGTGGGAGACCCAGGAGGACCCCACTGCTGACACAGAAATATGGTAGAAGACCCAGGAGGACCCCACTGCTGACACAGAAATATGGTAGAAGACCCAGGAGGACCCCACTGCTGACACAGAAATATGGGAGGAGACCCAGGAGGACCCCACTGCTGACACAGAAATATGGGAGGAGACCCAGGAGGACCCCACTGCTGACACAGAAATATGGGAGGAGACCCAAGAGGACCCCACTGCTGACACAGAAATATGGGAGGAGACCCAGGAGGACCCCACTGCCGACACAGAAATATGGGAGGAGACCCAGGAGGACCCCACTGCCGACACGGAAATATGGGAGGAGACCCAGGAGGACCCCACTACCGACACGGAAATATGGAAGGAGATCCAGGAGGACCCCACTGCTGACACAGAAATATGGGAGGAGACCCAGGAGGACCCCACTGCTGACAGAGAAACATATTGGAAGCCAGATTGGATTTTGCCAAAACCTACCTGAGGAAGCCAAAATCCTTTGGCAGAATGTGCTGTGGACAGACTAAACAAAATGGCAGCTTTTTGGTAAAGCCCATCATTCTACTGTTATCAGAAAAAGCAATGAGGCCTTCAAAGAAAAGACTCCAGTCCCTCCAGTCACATGGTGGGGGTCACAGTCCCTCCAGTCACACATGGTGGGGGGTCACTGATGGTTTGGGGTTGCTTTGCTGCTTCAGGCACTGGATGTCTTGGCTGTGTGCATAGCATTATGAAATCTGCAGACTACCAAAGGATTCTGGGGTGCAATGTAGGGCCCGGTGTCAGAAAGTTGGGTCTCCAGTGTCAGAGGTCATGGGTCTTCCAGCAGGACAATGACCCAAAGCACACGTCACAAAGCCCCCAGAAATGGTTTCAGACAAAGCGCTGGAGAGGACTGAACTGGCCAGCAATGAGTCCAGATCTCCATCCCATAGAGCTCCTGTGGAGAGATCTCAGACCAGCAGTTGGGAAAGGAACCTTCCAATCTGAGAGACCCGGAGCAGTTGGAGGAAGAAGAGCGATCCAAACTTCCAGTAGAGAGGTGGAAGAAGCTCATTGATGGTGACAGGAAGCCATTGATTTCAGGTATTTTTTCCAAGGGATGTGCCACCAAATATTACATGGAGGGTGCCAATAATTTTGTCCAGTCCATTTTTGGGAATTTTGCGTGGAAGGTCAGATTTGGCTTTTTGTTTCTCCACTTTTTCGTGTCATAGCAATGCAAACAAAAGAAATAAACATGAGAATGCCAAAACATTTGTCATTGCAACAATTTTCTGGGAAGTGGTGCGTTATCTGACAGGAATGCCGGGGGTGGGGGGGGAGGGTAATATTTTTGGCCATGACTGTATACTATATTAGGTATCGGTGAGGCCGACTCTCACTCTCTGTGTATTAGGACCTCCTCCTGGTTATGCTCAGTAGATCTGCACAGCTTTGCATTCCGGGGATGTAATAATTCCATATTGTGGAGCAGTTGTCCTCCCGTCCACCTATTACTATAGTAGAATGCTCATTCTGGGGCTGCGACCAATGGCTTGCACACACCCAAGTGGCACCGGGTAACATTTTTGGTTTCACAATGGGCATGTGATGGAATAGTCTTCCCAATCATCATATATTAGACTCTAGCAGCACGTCCATTGTGACCCCCCCATCAGTGTCTCCTGCTGGTCCTCTTGGGTCTACCATCTATGCAATGTGTGCTCCTGCAATAAAGAACCAGAGAAAACCCCAGAGATCTGGGGGTGCAGGACACACTTGGGTGGAAACTGGCTGACTTCTCCAACTCTACTGATTTCTTTTATAGGACCAATTCCTCCCCCCTCCGGAATATCCAGCACCTCTGTAGGAGTTCCATTCCCCCGTCTTCTGTCCTCGGAGAATGGAGGAGGGAAGGAAGACGATGGTGGAGAGGATACTGAGCCTTACTATGGAGTTCATCTACCTGATGACGGGAGAGGTGAGGAGCATTCTGGGAATTTCACGGTGATGTCATTTGTATGTTAACCAGAAAAGTTCTTGAGGGGACAGTCAGGTAGACCTATGACCCTGCAGGAGCATTCACCAACGTTGCACTGGGTGAGTAATATAATCTGGCCCTTGAATTTTTTTTGGTTTCATTTCCGTTAGCATCGTCCTCTAAAGGTTTCCTAGAACCCAGCAAATCTTCACTTTTTGAGTTCACCTCCACTTTAATTCTTTAACCACTTGGTGATAGGTAAATATTAATGAACAGAATGCGCACTCACCAGAAGTGTGTATTAACCACTCGCCCTCCTGAGGATTTACCCCCCTTAATGACCACGCCTCTTTTTGCTACTCGGCGCTGCACTAATTCAACTGATAATTGCGCGGTCATGCAACGCTGCACCCAAACAAAATTTACGTCCTTTTTTTCACACAAATAAAGCTTTCTTTCGGTGGTATTTGATCACCTGTGCGCTTTTTATTTTTCACGCTATAAACAAAAAAAGGCCAAAAATGTTGAAGAAAAACAATATTTTTTACTTTCAGCTATAAAAAATATATAGTAAACTCAAAGTTGGTTATAAATTTAGGCCAAAATGTATTCTGCTCCATGTTTTTGGTAAAAGTTATAGCGTCTACAAACTATGGGAGAGATACTGCAATTTACGCCATTTTTCTGCTATACAGCGCTGCGCTAGTTTAACGGACAATTGCGCGGTCATGCAATACAGTACATAAATGAAATTTACATCTTTTTTTTTCCCCACAAATTGAGCTTTCTTTCGGTAGTATTTGATCGCCTGTGCGGTTTTTATTTTTTGCGCTATAAAAAAAAGGCAGACAATTTTGAAGAAAAAAAACAATATTTTGGACTTTTTGCTATAAAACATGTCCAGTAAAAAAAAATTAAAAAATCAAATTTAGTCATAAATTTCAGCCAAAATGTATTCTGCGACATGTCTTTGCTAAAAAAAAACCTCAATACGTGTAAATTAATTGGTTTACGTGAAAGTTATAACGTTTACAAATGGCGGGAAAGATACTGGGATTTTTAGTTTTTTTTTATACTAATAATGGCGGCGATCAGCGACTTATGGCAGGACTGCAGGACTGCGGCGGACATTCTGACACTGGAGGGGTACTGACTTGGGGTCACTGACATCCCCAGTGATACCAATACAGTGATCAGTGCAAAAAAAAAACACTGACACTGTACTAATGGCACTGGGGAAGAAGGGGTTACGTTTATTATTCAGGGAAAGGGTTAACTGTGTGAGGGGGAGTGTTTTACTAGGGGGCGGGGTGGGGGGGGTGGGGGTGTGTACTGCACGGGACACCGCTGTTCAGGCGAGAGAAACTCTTCTGTCCTGATCAGCGTGTCCTGGAGCTGTCAGGGAACTGACAGAGAGCAGAGCTACGGCAGCTGTGCTCTCTGTCAGCGATTGCCGCCGATCGCTGGGACATAGCCGGTAACGACCGGCTGTGACCCGGCGACTGACCTCCGCGGCCGTGATCAGTGGGACAGGTAGGGCGGCGGCGCTCCTCGCGCGAGCCCCCTACCTGTTTTGAAAACACACGTTTTAAAACGTGCTTTTGCCCAGCTGTGCCGCCCTGCAGAAATGGTGAAACTTTGGCTTCGATATTGAAAATATGACCGATCGTGCCAAAAAACTGTCTTTTTTTTCAAGGATAGTGATGATAGGAAGCAACTTATTATCACAGAGTTGTTTGGCTCCTTTTTAAATCCTAATGATAACAGAATCCCCCCAAATGGCCCGGATCAGAAGTCTCCGCCCCCTGGATCAGAAGTCTCCGCCCCCTGGAATGTTGGGCCTTGGTACAGACACACAAGGTGACACACACGGGTTACAATGCCAATTAGAGGTTTATGTCCCACATTTGTGGCTTTTTAAAGTGCAATTAGTGTCAGTGTATAAATAGTCAGGGAGTTTGTTATATCTTACGTGGAAGCACTGACTAGGCTAGATACTGAGCCATGGGGAGCAGAAAAGAACTGTCAAAAGTCCTGCGTAACAAGGTAATGGAACTTTACAAAGATGGAAAAGGATATAAAAAATATCCAAAGCCTTTAATATGCCAGTCAGTACTGTACAATCACCTATTAAAGTGGAGTTCCACTCACACTGTGAAAAAAATAAAAGTCAGCAGCTACAAAAACTGTAGCTGCTGACTTTTAAAAAACAGCCACTTACCTGTCCGATCCCATGGTGTCCTCCCCGCAGCCCGTTTCACCAGCCATCTGGTTTTCCAGGCGCCAGTATCTTCAATGTGGGCACCCGGCTGTGACAGCTTGCGGCTTCACAGCCGAGTGCCCACTGCGCATGCGCGAGTAGCGCTGCGCTTCCTGAATGGGCCTGGTAGTCTTCTAGGACCTGTCACGTGTCCCAGAAGACTACGGGGAGGAAGAGCAACTTCCGCTTCCGATCGCCTAGGCGTTCACAGCAGAAGTGGGAGCGGGTACCTGTCAATTTTGTGTATCTGCTCCTCTAAAGGTGCCAATCCTTAATGGGGAGCGGGGGACCAGTCTTTAAAGCAGAACTTCCCCTTTTGGGTGGAGCTCCGCTTTAAGAAGTAGAAAATTCGGGGATCTCTTGATACCAAGCCAGGGTCAGGTAGACCAAGAAAGATTGCAGCCACAACTGACAGAAGAATTGTCTGGAATTCAAAGAAAACCCCCCCACGGGGCTGCTCTGGAAAAAGACTTCTGATCCGGGGGCGGAGACTTCTGATCTGGGGGGCGGAGACTTCTGATCCGGGCCATTTGGGGGATTTCTGTTATCAGGATTTAAAAAGGAGCCAAACAACGACGTGACAATAAATGGCTCCATATCATCACTGTCCTTAATCACTTGGCCGGCACCTTATAGTAGAAGTACTGCTACAGGGCGGCAGGGCTGCGCACAATCGTGTGTGTATATATACACGTGATTTGCATTCCAGGGTAGGGGGCGCACGTGCGCGCCGCCCTACCTGCACCGCTATTGGCGGCTAGGGATGTCAATCACTGGGTCCCGACGCGCCTGATACAACTTGAACTTTATTCAAATCATAAATGTTCTATTGTAGTCACAGACAATTCCAAGCCTTGTGCTATTTATAGGAAGTTGTACGGCTTTGTAGCTGAAACGCGTTGGCCGCTGTATAGCCGCACTGCACTTTCTGGATGACGACTTGCCGGCTGTACGTTTTGACTCCGTAGTAACTTGTATGTCTCTCCTAACACACAGGAATACACAATGGTGAAGAAGACATCTGGAGATCATGTGACACTTGGCAGCCAATCCCGTGTGTCAGGAGAATGGAGCAGGAACAGGAAAATCACCATGGAGCCTCCACCCCACTGCTTGATACCAGAGAGGAACAATGACAAGAAGATTGTGGAGGTCATCAACAAGATCACTGAGCTTCTGACAGGAGAGGTGAGCGGTGCCGGGAATTATTGGAGGTGAGCGGTTCCGGGAATTATGGGAGGTGAGCGGTGTCGGGAATTATGGGAGGTGAGCGGTGCCGGGAAGTATGGGAGGTGAGCGGTGCCAGGAATTATGGGAGGTGAGCGGTGCCGGGAATTATTGGAAGTGAGCGGTGCCGGGAATGATGGGAGGTGAGCGGTGCCGGGAATTATGGGAGGTGAGCGGTGCCGGGAATTCTGGGAAGTGAGCAGTGCCGGGAATGATGGGAGGTGAGCGGTGCCGGGAATTATTGGAGGTGAGCGGTGCTGGGAATTATGGGAGGTGAGCGGTGCCAGGAATTTTGGGAGGTGAGCGGTGCTGGGAATTATGGGAGGTGAGCGGTGCCGGGAATTTTGGGAGGTGAGCAGTGCCAGGAATTATGGGAGGTGAGCGGTGCCGGGAATTATTGGAGGTGAGCGGTGCCGGGAATTATGGGAAGTGAGCGGTGCCGGGAATTTTGGGAGGTGAGCGGTGCCGGGAATTTTGGGAGGTGAGCGGTGCCGGGAATTATGGGAGGTGAGCGGTGCCGGGAATTATGGGAGGTGAGCAGTGCCGGGAATTATGGGAGGTGAGCGGTGCCGGGAATTATTGGAAGTGAGCGGTGCCGGGAATTATTGGAAGTGAGCAGTGCCGGGAATTATTGGAAGTGAGCGGTGCCGGGAATTATGGGAGGTGAGCGGTGCTGGGAATTATGGGAGGTGAGCGGTGCCGGGAATTATGGGAAGTGAGCGGTGCCAGGAATTTTGGGAGGTGAGCGGTGCCGGGAATTCTGGGGCATCGTCCGGGATCATAAGCGGTATGTCTGGATGGTGACTGTATCATTGTGTGTGTCAGGTTCCTCTCCGGTGTCAGGACATCGCCGTCTATTTCTCCATGGAGGAGTGGGAGTATATGGAGGGACACAAGGATCTCTACAAGGACCCCATCATGGAGGACCAGCAGACCTTCCCATCACCAGGTAAGAGGAGGTTTGATTACTGTTCATAGTTTGGTTTCCAGCAGAGAGGCCTTCCATCCACAGCAGGGGTGGAAAACAAAGGTGGCCTCAACTGGGGCCTCCAATGGGTCCAAGGAGCCGCTTGATAGATGAGTTTTCATCAATCTGTGTTGTGGTAACAAATGGTATTCCACATGTTTTACCATTCCTGACCACAATTATAAATGAAACCGAAGTGCACCGTTACAGTAGTGCAAGGGTCTCCAAACTTTCCTTCAGTCCTTCAGACTTTACGGGGGCCGAATTGAGGCCAGTGTCAGTGGAAAATGCCCTGGCTTTAATGATAGTAAACAATCCCCCATGATTTGTGTCATTGGGAGGAATAGTGCCCCATCATTGGTGTCAGTGGGAGGAATAGTGCCCCATCATTGGTGTCAGTGGGAGGAATAGTGCCCCATCATTGGTGTCAGTGGGAGGAATAGTGCCCCATCATTGGTGTCAGTGGGAGGAATAGTGCCCCATCATTGGTGTCAGTGGGAGGAATAGTGCCCCATCATTGGTGTCAGTGGGAGGAATAGTGTCCCATCATTGGTGTCAGTGGGAAGAAAAGTGCCCCATCATTGGTATCAGTGGGAGGAATAGTGCCCCATCATTGATGTCAGTGGGAGGAATAGTGCCCCATCATTGGTGTCAGTGGGAGGAATAGTGCCCCATCATTAGTGTCAGTGGGAGGAATAGTGCCCCATCATTGGTGTCAGTGGGAGGAATTGTGCCCCTTCATTGGTGTCAGTGGGAGGAATTGTGCCCCTTCATTGGTGTCAGTGGGAGGAATAGTGTCCCTTCATTGGTGTTAGTGGGAGGAATAGTGCCCCATCATTGGTGTCAGTGGGAGGAATAGTGCCCCATCATTGGTATCAGTGGGAGGAATAGTGTCCCATCATTGGTGCCAGTGGGAGGAATAGTGTCCCATCATTGGTGTCAGTGGGAGGAATAGTGTCCCATCATTGGTGTCAGTGGGGGAATAGTGCCCCATCATTGGTGTCAGTGGGAGGAATAGTGCCCCATCATTGGTATCAGTGGAAGGAATAGTGCCCCATCATTGGTATCAGTGGGAGGAATAGTGCCCCATCATTGGTGTCAGTGGGAGGAATAGTGCCCCATCATTGGTGTCAGTGGGAGGAATAGTGCCCCATCATTGGTGTCAGTGGGAGGAATAGTGCCCCATCATTGGTATCAGTGAGAGGAATAGTGTCCCATCATTGGTGTCAGTGGGAGGAATAGTGCCCCATCATTGGTATCAGTGGGAGGAATAGTGTCCCATCATTGGTGTCAGTGGGAGGAATAGTGCCCCATCATTGGTATCAGTGGGAGGAATAGTGCCCCATCATTGGTGTCAGTGGGAGGAATAGTGCCCCATCATTGGTATCAGTGAGAGGAATAGTGTCCCATCATTGGTGTCAGTGGGAGGAATAGTGCCCCATCATTGGTATCAGTGGGAGGAATAGTGCCCCATCATTGGTGTCAGTGGGAGGAATAGTGCCCCATCATTGGTATCAGTGGGAGGAATAGTGCCCCAACATTGGTGTCAGTGGGAGGAATAGTGTCCCATCATTGGTGTCAGTGGGAGGAATAGTACCCCTTCATTGGTTTCAGTGGGAGGAATAGTGTCCCATCATTGGTGTCAGTGGGAGGAATAGTGCCCCAACATTGGTATCAGTGGGAGGAATAGTGACCCATCATTGGTGTCAGTGGGAGGAATAGTGCCCCATCATTGGTGTCAGTGGGAGGAATAGTGACCCATCATTGGTGTCAGTGGGAGGAATAGTGCCCCATCATTGGTATCAGTGGGAGGAATAGTGTCCCATCATTGGTGTCAGTGGGTCACTGGGATGTTTTCAGGAAGCTACGTTCAGCACTCTGCTTGTGCCTCTCCCCAGCCACCATCTGCCTGCATTGCATAGAGAAGCATTAAAAAAACACAATATATCCCAATTCTTTTGTAAAATTTGAAGGATGATGTTACGCCGAGTAAATAGATACCTAACATGTCGGGCTTTAAAAATGCGCACGCTCGTGGAATGGCGACAAACTGCGGTGCTTATATACCTCCATAGGCTTTAAAAGCCTTTACAGGAATAGTGCCCCATCATTGGTATCACTTCTACCCCCTTCCTGCCTACCGGGCACTTCTACCCCCTTCCTGCCTACAGGACACTTCTACCCCCTTCCTGCCTACAGGGCACTTCTACCCCCTTCCTGCCTACAGGGCACTTCTACCCCCTTCCTGCCTACAGGGCACTTCTACCCCCTTCCTGCCTACCGGGCACTTCTACCCCCTTCCTGACTACAGGGCACTTCTACCCCCTTCCTGCCTACCGGACACTTCTACCCCCTTCCTGCCTACAGGGCACTTCTACCTCCTTCCTGCCTACCGGGCACTTCTACCCCCTTCCTGCCTACCGGACACTTCTACCCCCTTCCTGCCTACAGGGCACTTCTACCTCCTTCCTGCCTACCGGACACTTCTACCCCCTTCCTGCCTACAGGGCACGTCTAACCCCTTCCTGCCCACCGGGCACTTCTACCCCCTTCCTGCCTACAGGGCAGTTTTCAGCTTTCAGCACTCTCACACTTTGAATGACAATTGCGGTCATGCAACACTGTACCCATATGTACCCGTTTTTTGTGACAGATAGAGCTTTCTTTTGGTGGTATTTAATCACCTCTGTGGGGTTTTCTATTTTTTTGCTAAACAAACCAAAAACAACTAAAAATTTTGAAAAAAAAAAGTTTTTTCTTAGTTGTCATAAAATTTTTGTAAATAAGTTATTTTTCTCCTTCACTGATGTGCACTAATGAGGCTGCAGTGATGGGCACTGATAGGCTGAACTGATGGGCACTGATAGGCGGCACTGATAGGTGGCACTGATGGGCATTGACAGGCATCACTGATGGGCACTGAAAGGCAGCACTCATATATGGCACTGATAGGCGGCACTGATGCATGCTGATAGGCGCCACTGACTGGCACTGATAGGCGCCACTGACTGGCACTGATAGGTGGCACTGACTGGCACTGATTGGCAGCACTGATAGGTGGCACTGGCTGGCACTGACAGGTGACACTGATAGGTGGCACTGACTGGCATTGATAGGTGGCACTGACTGGCACTGATAGGTGACACTGAAAGACAGCTCAGATGGGCACTGATATGTGGCACTGATGGGCACTGGCAGGTGGAATTGATGAGCACTGACAGCTGGCATTGATGGGCATTGACAGGTGGCACTGCTGGGGCTACACTGATCATCAGGGCACACTGATCATCAGTGCCCTGATGATCAGTGTACATGTCCCCTCTGAGGAATGCCGATTACCGGCTCTCCGCTCCTCTCCTCTGTCAGCGTGACAGCTTGTGAGGAGAGAAATGCAGATAACCGCCATTTCCCTATTTACATGTGATCAGCTGTGTTTGGATACAGCTGATCACATGACCGAGCCGACATCTTCGGCTCTTTCCGTGATCGGTGATCTGCTGTGTCCGAGGGACACAGCGCACCACCAATCTGCGCACCCCTGGAGCCACGCATGCGCGGTTAGAGTGGGAGGACATCATATGACATCCTCCCAGAATGAGAGAACCGCCTTGCGCCTGTGATTTCCTTATATGGCGGGCGGGAGGCGGTTAAACGGGTGCAAAAAAACACAAAAACAGCTCAAGCAGCGAAAAGGTTCAAATCTATCTCCTGTTTTACCGATAACTGACTTTCCCCTTTTCCCTCCATATTTCATTTCCTCCAGATGTCCCGGTTAATAGGAACAATGAAGAACAAAGCGGTGTTCTCTCTCCGAATGGTGAAATCAAGGCTGAGGACCTCATGGCTCGTTCTTCAGAAGGTAGCCCCATCGCTCCAAATCTCCATCAGAGCCTTCCCTGTGAGCATGCCTCATCCGATCCTCCTACACTCCGGGTTTATGTTCCTGATCACGGAGCCGCTGCCACCCATCCTACGCCTCCCACAATGGGCGAAGGTCTCTCGTCTTCTGGTCTTGGTGGGCGGCTTACTTCGAGAGAAGAAGAAATGGTCTCTCTTCAGGCCAGTTACGTGGAGGACAAACCAAACTCACGCAACAAATATCAGAAACGTTTTTTCTGCAAACCAGAACTTCTCCGACACGACCGGGTCTACAGGGTGGAGAAGTTGTATTCCTGCTCCAAGTGCGGTAAAAGCTTCAACCGCAAATCGATGCTCGTCATCCACAAAAGGACTCACACCAACCAGAAGTCGTATTCGTGCTCGGTGTGCGGGAAAGTCTTTCCCCAGCAATCGGATGTTGTCCGGCATGAGAAGGTCCACTCAGGGGTGAAGCCATATCCATGTTCGGTATGCGGGAAGCCTTTCTCACAGAAATCAGATCTTGTGAAACATCAGACGGTTCACACGAGAGAGAAGCCGTATTCCTGCCCCAAGTGCGGGAAGTGTTTTTCCCATAATTCCTCCCTTAGCAGACACAAGAGGCTGCATACGGGGGAGAAGCCGTATTCCTGTAATGAGTGCGGGAAGTGCTTCCCTCGCAAACCAGATCTGGACAAACATGAATTGGTTCACACCAGGCAGAAGTCACATTCATGTTCCAAGTGCGAGAAATGTTTTTCACACAAATGGAATCTTATCCGGCATGAAAAGGTTCACGGGGAGGACAAGTCCTATCCGTGTCCCGTGTGCAGGAAAACCTTTACCCGCAAATCCAACCTCATCATACACAAAGAGGTCCACATGAGAGAAAAGCTCTTTTGGTGTTCGGTGTGCGGGAAATGTTTTTCTCAGCAAGCAGATCTTTTCAAGCATGAGGCAGTCCACACGGTGGTGAAGCCACATTCGTGTCCGGAATGTGGAAAATATTTTATCCAAAAATCGGATCTGGTGAAACATCAGGTGGTCCATACTGGAGAGAAGGCTTTCTCCTGCTCCAGTTGCGGTCGATGTTTTTCCCATAGATCCTCCCTTACTAGACACGAGAGGCTCCACACGGAGGAGAAGAAGTCACATTTCTGTAACCAGTGTGGGAAAAGCTTTTCTCGCCAATCGGATCTCACCAAACATGAACCGGTTCACACGGAGGAGAAGTCCTATTCCTGTACTGAATGTGGACAATGCTTTCTCCGTAAATCAGATCTTGTAGAACACGTAGTGGTTCACCCGGGCGAGTTGTATTCATGTTCTGAATGCGGGCAGAACTTTCCCAGCAAGTTGGATCTTATTGAGCATGAGAGAGTTCACTTGGGGGGAGGGGATGTATTCCTTATCCAAGTGCGGGAAACGTTTTCTCCAGAAGTCCCATCCACTCAGACATGAGTCAAAATCCTGTTTCCAATGTGGAAAGAGTTGAGACAGATTTTATAGTCTCAAGTGGTTCGGAGATGTCAGAATAATGTTCCAGGAATTTTGTTTTTTTCAGAAACGTGAAGAGGATTCACATGTTGGTTGAGTTGTATTTGCGTTCCAAACGTGGGCAATGTTTTTCCCCTGAAGCGGAACTCATCGAACGCCCAACTGTTCAGAAGTTTTATGCATTTTCCTAATGTGGGCCATGTTTTTCCTTCAAGTTGGGTCTTATTGGACATGAGAGAGTTCACATGGGTGGAGGAGAGATATTCCTTGACCAAGAAGTCCCATCAACGTTAGAAACGAGAGGGTTCAAGTCAAAATGCTGTCCTAATGTGGAAAACATTTTATACAGAAAAGCTGATTTTATTGCACATGAAGCAGTTCAGAGACATCTAATTTATGTTCCAAGTGTGGGATTATTTTTTTTTTTTTCTGGAAGTCAACGTTCGTGAAACGTGAAAATACTTTACCCGGGGCTGAGTTGTATTTGTGTTCCAAACCTTCAATGGTAACCAATAAAACCAAACTTTATTGATCATCTGGCTCTTCAGAAATTGTATTCATTTTCCAAATTTGGGCAACATTATTTCATAGAAGTTGGATCTTATTGGATATGCGAGAGTTCACATGGGTGGAGGAGATGTATTCCTTGACCAAATCTCCAGAAGTCCCATCAACATGAGAAACGAGAGAGTTCAAGTCAAAATGCTGTCCTAATGAGGAAATGACAGGAGAAAAAGTCAAAATCCTGTTTCCAATGTGGAAAGAGTTGAGACAGATTTTATAGTCTCAAGTGGTTCGGAGATGTCAGAATAATGTTCCAGGAATTTTGTTTTTTTCAGAAACGTGAAGAGGATTCACATGTTGGTTGAGTTGTATTTGCGTTCCAAACGTGGGCAATGTTTTTCCCTCATCGAACGCCCAACTGTTCAGAAGTTTTATGCATTTTCCTAATGTGGGCCATGTTTTTCCTTCAAGTTGGGTCTTATTGGACATGAGAGAGTTCACATGGGTGGAGGAGAGATATTCCTTGACCAAGAAGTCCCATCAACGTTAGAAACGAGAGGGTTCAAGTCAAAATGCTGTCCTAATGTGGAAAACATTTTATACAGAAAAGCTGATTTTATTGCACATGAAGCAGTTCAGAGACATCTAATTTATGTTCCAAGTGTGGGATTTTTTTTTTTTTTTTCTGGAAGTCAACGTTCGTGAAACGTGAAAATACTTTACCCGGGGCTGAGTTGTATTTGTGTTCCAAACCTTCAATGGTAACCAATAAAACCAAACTTTATTGATCATCTGGCTCTTCAGAAATTGTATTCATTTTCCAAATTTAGACAACATTATATCATAGAAGTTGGATCTTAATGGATATGAGAGAGTTCACATGGGGGGAGGAGATATATTCCTTGACCAAATCTCCAGAAGTCCCATCAACATGAGAAACGAGAGAGTTCAAGTCAAAATGCTGTTCTAATTTGGAAATGACAGGAGAAAAAGTCAAAATCCTGTTTCCAATGTTGAAAGAGTTAAGGCAGATTTTATAGCACAAGAAGCGGTTCAGAGATGTCAGAATAATGTTCCAGGAATTTAGTTTTTTTCAGAAGCATGAAAAGGATTCACATGTTGGTTGAGTCGTATTTGCGTTCCAAACGTGGGCAGTGTTTATCCCCTGAAGCGGAACTCATCGAACGCCCAGCCATTCAGACGTTTTATGCATTCTCCTAATGTGGGCCATGTTTTTCCTCCAAGTTGGGTCTTATTGGACATGAGAGAGCTCACATGGGTGGAGGAGACATAGTGCTTGACCAAATCTCCAGAAGTCCCATCAGCGTGAGAAACGAGAGAGTTCTGTCCTAATGTGGAAAACATTTTTTACAGAAATTTAATTTTTATTGCACATGAAGCAATTTAGAGACGTCTATTTTATGTTCCAGGTGTGGGATTATTATTTAGTTTTTTTTAATGGAATTCAACGCTCGTGAAACGTGAAAAGACTTTACCCGGGGCTGAATTGTATTTGTGTTCCAAACCTTGGCAATGGTAACCAATAAAACCAAACTTTATTGATCATCTAGCTCTTCAGAAATTGTATTCATTTTCCAAATTTGGGCAACATTCTTCATTGAAGTTGGATCTTAATGGATATGAGAGAGTTCACATGGGGGGAGGAGATGTATTCCTTGACCAAGAAGTCCCATCAATGTGAGAAACGAGAGGGTTCAAGTCAAAATGCTGTCCTAATGGGGAAAACATTTTTTACAGAAAAGCTGATTTTATTGCACATGAAGTGGTTCAGAGACATCTAATTTATGTTCCAGGTGTGGGATTATTATATTTTTTCTGGAAGTCAACGCTCGTGAAACGTGAAAAGACTTTACTCGGGGCTGAAATGTAGTTGTGTTCCAAACCTTGTCAATGGTAACCAATAAAACCAAACTTTATTGATCATCTAGCTCTTCAGAAATTTGTATTAATTTTCCAAATTTGGGCAACATTTTTCATAGAAGTTGGATCTTATTGGATATGAGAGAGTTCACATGGGGGGATGAGATGTATTCCTTATCCAACTGCGGGAAACGTTTTCTCCAAAAGTCTCATCCACTCAGACATGAGAGGGGAAAAAGTCGAAATCCTGTTTCCAATGTGGAAAGAGTTAAGGCAGATTTTATAGCACAAGAAGCGGTTCGGAGATGTCAGAATAACGTTCCAGGAATTTAGTTTTTTTCAGAAATGTGAAAAGGATTCACATGTTGGTTGAGTCATATTTGCGTTCCAAACGTGGGCAATGTTTTTCCCCTGAAGCGGAACTCATCGAACGCCCAGCTGTTCAGACGTTTTATGCATTCTCCTAATGTGGGCCATGTTTTTCCTTCATGTTGGGTCTTATTGGATATGAGAGAGCTCACATGGGTGGAGGAGACATAGTCCTTGACCAAATCTCCAGAAGTCCCATCAACGTGAGAAACGAGAGAGTTCACGTTGGGGGGAAAAGTCCAAATGCTGTCCTAATGTGGAAAACATTTTTTACAGAAAAGCTGATTTTATTGCACATGAAGCAGTTCAGAGACGTCTAATTTATGTTCCAAGTGTGGGATTATTATTTTTTTTTTTTGTATGGAAGTCATTGCTCGTGAAATGTGAAAAGACTTTACCCGGGGCTGAACTGTATTTGTGTTCCAAACCTTGGCAATGGTAACCAATAAAACCAAACTTTATTGATCATCTAGCTCTTCAGAAATTGTATTCATTTTCCAAATTTGGGCAATATTTTTCATAGAAGTTGGATCTTATTGGATATGAAAGAGTTCACATGGGTGGAAAAGACATATTCCTTGACCAGATCTCCAGAAGTCCCATCAACATGAGAAACGAGAGAGTTCAAGTCAAAATGCTGTCCTAATGTGGAAATGAGAGGAGAAAAAGTCGAAATCCTGTTTCCAATGTGGAAAAAGTTCAGGAAGATTTTATAGCATAAGAAGCGGTTCGGAGATGTCAGAATGTTCCAGGAATTTAGTTTTCTTCAGAAACGTGAAAAGGATTCACATGTTGGTTGAGTCGTATTTGTGTTGAAGCGGAACTCATTGAACGCCCAGCTGTTCAGACGTTTTATGCATTTCCCTAATGTGGGCCATGTTTTTCCTTCAAGTTGGGTCTTATTGGACATGAGAGAGCTCACATGGGTGGAAGAGACATATTCCTTGACCAAGAAGTCCCATCAATGTGAGAAACGAGAGGGTTCAAGTCAAAATGCTGTCCTAATGGGGAAAACATTTTTTATAGAAAAGCTGATTTTTTTGCACATGAAGCGGTTCAGAGATGTCTAATTTATGTTCCAAGTGTGGGATTATTTTTTTTTTTTTTTAATGGAATTCAACGCTCGTGATACGTGAAAAGACTTTACCCGGGGCTGAATTGTATTTGTGTTCCAAACCTTGGCAATGGTAACCAATAAAACCAAACTTTATTGATCCTCTAGCTCTTCAGAAATTGTATTCATTTTCCAAATTTGGGCAACATTTTTCATTGAAGTTGGGTCTTATTGGACTTGAGAGAGTTCACATGGGGGGAGGAGATGTATTCCTTGACCAAGAAGTCCCATCAATGTGAGAAACGAGAGGGTTCAAGTCAAAATGCTGTCCTAATGGGGAAAACATTTTTTACAGAAAAGCTGATTTTATTGCACATGAAGCGGTTCAGAGACATCTAATTTATGTTCCAGGTGTGGGATTATTATATTTTTTCTGGAAGTCAACGCTCGTGAAACGTGAAAAGACTTTACCCGGGGCTGAATTGTATTTGTGTTACAAACCTTGGCAATGGTAACCAATAAAACCAAACTTTATTGATCATCTAGCTCTTCAGAAATTGTATTCATTTTCCATATTTGGGCAACATTATTTCATAGAAGTTGGGTCTTATTGGACATGAGAGAGTTCACATGGGGGGATGAGATGTATTCTTTATCAAAGTGTGGGAAACGTTTTCTCCAGAAGTTCCATCAACTCAGACAGAGTCCACACGGGGGTGGAAAGTCAAAATCGTGTTCCCAGTGTGGAAAAGGTTTTTACAGTAAGGCAGATTTTATTACACACAAAGCAGTTCGGAGATGTCAAATTTATGTTTTTTTTCCCTAAAAAAATGGCAGTTGAGTTTTATTAGTTTTCTGCACATGGGCAATGTGGATCTCATCAAATGCCCAGCTGTTGTATTCATTTTCCTATTGTGGGCAATGTTTTTCCTTCAAGGTGGATCTGAGTTTACAGTGCCTTAAACAAGTATTCATACCCCTTGAAATTTACCACAAAAATGTCTTCCACATTAAAAACAGGATTTCGACTTTTCCCCCAATGTGTGTGACTTCATGAGAGTCGACGTCCAGAAAAGAAACATTTCCCGCACCCAGAATACAAATATGACTTCTTTGAATTGCTTTGTGTGCAATAAGATCTACTTTGCTGGAACAACTTTTTCTATATTGGAAATAGAATTTTGACTTTTATCCCCATATCTCTCATGTTCATTTGATGGGACTTCTGAAGAAAACTTTTCCCACACTTGGATGAAGAATATATCTCCACCCCCTGTATACAGTGCCTTGAAAAAGTCTTCACACCCCTTGAACTTTCCCACATGTTGTCATGATACAACCAAAAACGTCAATGTATTTTATTGGGTTTTTATGTGATAGACCAACACAAATCCGGGATGTCTAATTTATGTTCCAGGTGCAGACATTTTTTTTTTGGAAGTCAACTCTCATGAAACGTGAAAAGACTTTAAACAGGGCTGAGCTGTATTTGTGCTCCAAACCTTGGCAGTATTTTTCCCAGAGACCACATTTTATTGATCACCTAGCTGTTCGGAAATTGTATTCATTTTCTGAGTTTGGGCAACATTTTTCCTTGAAGTTGGATCTTGTTGAGCATAAGAGAGTTCCAAGTGTGGGAAAAGTTTTCTCCAGAAGTTCCATCAAATCAGGCGTGAAGGAACTCACACTGGGGGCAAAGTGTACAGTAAATCCTCTTCCCAATGTAACGTTTTTCCAGCAATTCAAGATCTTATCTCACAAAGCAGTTCTGTGAAGTCAAATTTATGTTACAGGTGTGGGAAGTGTTTTATTTTTTGCGGAAGTCGACTCTCATTTAATGACTTCACATGGAGGTTGAGTCATATTTGTGTTCTGGACATGGTCAATGGTTTTCCCATGAAGAAGATCTCATCAAACATCTAGCTGTTCACAAGTTGTATTCATTTTCCCATTTCTGTGGGCAACATTTTTCCTTCAAGTTGGATGTTATTGGGGATATAGGAGTTCTCACTGGTGGTAAGAGACGTCTCTTGGCCCCCATGTGAACTCCCTCATGTTCAATAAGATCGAAGTGTGGGAAACGTTTTCTCCAGAAGTTCTATCAACTCACACTGAAGGAACTCACACTGGGGAAAAGTCAAAATCCTGTTCCCAATGTAGTGAAAGGTTTTACGGCAATTCAGGTCTTCTCACACAAAACAGTTCTGTGAAGTCAAATGCTATGGGGTATGGTGGTGATCAGGACTCTGGTATGGGGTATGGCGGTGATCAGGACTCTGGTATGGGGTATGGCGGTGATCAGGACTCTGGTATGGGGTATGGCGGTGATCAGGACTCTGGTATGGGGTATGGCGGTGATCAGGATGCTGGTATGGGGTCTGGCGGTGATCAGGACTCTGGTATGGGGTATGGCGGTGATCAAGCTGTTGGTATGGGGTATGGTGGTGATCAGGACTCTGGTATGGGGTATGGCGGTGATCAGGACGCTGGTATGGGGTATGGAGGTGATCAGGACGCTGGTATGGGGTATGGTGGTGATCAGGACGCTGGTATGGGGTATGGAGGTGATCAGGACGCTGGTATGGGGTATGGAGGTGATCAGGACTCTGGTATGGGGTATGGCGGTGATCAGGGTGCTGGTATGGGGTATGGCGGTGATCAGGGTGCTGGTATGGGGTATGGTGGTGATCAGGACTCTGGTATGGGGTATGGGGGTGATCAGGACGCTGGTATGGGGTGTGGTGGTGATCAGGACTCTGGTATGGGGTATGGGGGTGATCAGGACGCTGGTATGGGGTATGGCGGTGATCAGGATGCTGGTATGGGGTATGGAGGTGATCAGGATGCTGGTATGGGGTATGGAGGTGATCAGGACGCTGGTATGGGGTATGGAGGTGATCAGGACTCTGGTATGGGGTATGGCGGTGATCAGGGTGCAGGTATGGGGTATGGCGGTGATCAGGACGCTGGTATGGGGTGTGACGGTGATCAGGGTGCTGGTATGGGGTATGGTGGTGATCAGGATGCTGGTATGGGGTATGGAGGTGATCAGGACGCTGGTATGGGGTGTGGAGGTGATCAGGACTCTGGTATGGGGTATGGTGGTGATCAGGATGCTGGTATGGGGTATGGAGGTGATCAGGGTGCTGGTATGGGGTGTGGAGGTGATCAGGACGCTGGTATGGGGTATGGTGGTGATCAGGATGCTGGTATGGGGTATGGAGGTGATCGGGACGCTGGTATGGGGTATGGAGGTGATCGGGACGCTGGTATGGGGTATGGAGGTGATCAGGACGCTGGTATGGGGTATGGTGGTGATCAGGACGCTGGTATGGGGTGTGGCGGTGATCAGGACGCTGGTATGGGGTATGGAGGTGATCAGGACGCTGGTATGGGGTATGGTGGTGATCAGGACGCTGGTATGGAGTATGGAGGTGATCAGGACGCTGGTATGGGGTATGGAGGTGATCAGGGCGCTGGTGTTGTGTATGGCAGGGAATAGGGCGCGGGTGTGGCAGTGATCAGGACATTAGTATGGTGTATGCGTATGTTTTGTGCATATGTTCTCCCTGTGCCTGCGTGGGTTTCCTCCGGGTTCTCCAGTTTCCTCCCACATCCAAAGACATGCTGGGAGGTGAATTGGCTCCTGTCTAAATTGGCCCTAGTATGTATATGTATGAATGTGAGTTATGGACCTTAGATTGTACGCTCCTCGGGGGCGGGGACTGATGTGAATGTACAATATATATGTGTAAAGCGCTGCGTACATTGATGGCGATATATAAGTACCTTCGATAAATGATTTCTGATGTATACATTGGGGCAGTGACCCGGGACACTGGAGTGGCTAGCACAGCGGTCTGTGAGTGTAAAAGCAGCCTGACCCTCACACACGGCAGGATCGCGACTCACACTGAGATCAGAGAGAAGCCATCTTTACGTTCACTTTCCATTGTTTACTATGTGAGTGCTGTGATTGGTCACAGCAGCCACATGGTATAACACCACGTGATCGCCTGGACTCAGCAGTAACGTGACCCGGTACCGTGATCTGCTGTGTCCCGGCGATATAGCGATCATTGGGCCCCCAGGAGCCGCTGATGTACAGGTATGTTAACCCGCATCGGCAAAGCTTCCCATCCGCCATCTATATGCAGTGGGAGGACGGGAAGAGGTTAACTGGGTGTGGTTTAATAACCGTGGGGCCTACTTTACACTGGGTCAAGAGGGCCATCCCTGGTGTGCCCTGCAGGTCACCATAACAGGCAAGGGCCAATGAGCCACATCCTTGCCCCACCATATTGGGGGGGGGGGGGACAGGGAAGACTACAAAATATCAGCATGTGACATCATCAATCCCCCTCCCCCCCAGACCCAGCGGGCAGCACCTGCTCCAGGCCGGGGGACCACATTGTTAATAGTGGAAATAAATCAAGGACCAAATTGGGGGAATTTTTTTTTCTCCCAGGGACAACCCTTTAAAATCAGGGACTGTCTCCAGAAACCAGGGACGTCTGGTCACCCTAGTCCAGGGCTTGACAAATTTTGCTTTCAATCTAGGAGCCAGCTAAAAAAGTTAGGATCCAGTTTTTTTTTTGACTGGCAGGGCTTTTTTTTCGGCAACAGAGATGACCATTCACATCAGTCCCCGCCCCCGAGGAGCGTACAATCTAAGGTCCCTAACTCACATCCATACACACATTGTTTTCAGGAATTATAAAGTCATGGGATACAGTAAAATAGGTTAAGATCGCATGTGGATGTCCTTCCAGGATTTAAGATGGAGTCCAGAGCCGCGGGTTATGGGCAGGTTGTTGTATAAAAGGAAGTCAGGTGGTGTCTGACGCCTACTATGAGGAAGTCGATCTAACGATGAAACGCGTCAGCCGCAACTGGAAGTGCCGCGACGGCCATATTGAGTATTGGGAAAATCAAGCTGCTTGTATTACAAACACAAGTAAGTACAATTTTGATACTATTAACCCCTTCCAGTCCGGACACTTTCCCCCCCTTCCAGTCTGGACACTTTCCCCCCCTTCCTTTCCGGACACTTTCCCCCCCTTCCAGTGCGGACACTTTCCCCCCCTTCCTTTCCGGACACTTTCCCCCCCTTCCAGTCCGGACACTTTCACCCCCTTCCTTTCCGGACACTTTCCCCCCCTTCCAGTCCGGACACTTTCCCCCCCTTCCAGTCCGGACACTTTCCCCCCCTTCCAGTCCGGACACTTTCACCCCCTTCCAGTCCGGACACTTTCACCCCCTTCCAGTCCGGACACTTTCCCCCCCTTCCAGTCCGGACACTTTCACCCCCTTCCAGTCCGGACACTTTCCCCCCCTTCCAGTCCGGACACTTTCCTCTCCCTTCCAGTCCGGACACTTTCACCCCCTTCCAGTCCGGACACTTTCACCCCATTCCAGTCCGGACACTTTCACCCCATTCCAGTCCGGACACTTTCCCCCCTTCCAGTCCGGACACTTTCCCCCCCTTCCTTTCCGGACGCTTTCCCCCCCTTCCAGTCCGGACGCTTTCACCCCCCTTCCAGTCCGGACGCTTTCATCCCCTTCCAGTCCGGACGCTTTCACCCCCTTCCAGTCCGGACGCTTTCACCCCCTTCCAGTCCGGACGCTTCCCCCCCCTTCCAGTCCGGACGCTTTCCCCCCCTTGCAGTCCGGACACTTTCCCCCCCTTCCAGTCTGGACGCTTTCACCCCCTTCCAGTCCGGACGCTTTCCCCCCCCTTCCAGTCCGGACGCTTTCGCCCCCTTCCAGTCCGGACGCTTTCGCCCCCTTCCAGTCCGGTCACTTTCCCCCCTTCCTGTCCAGGGCAATTTTCAGCTTTCAGCGCTATCACACTTTGAATGACAATTGCGCGGTCATGCAACACTGTACCCATATGAAGTTTTTAGCATTTTTTTTGAGACAGATAAAGCTTTATTTTGGTGATATTTATTCACCGCTGGGATTTTTATTTATTTTGCTATGTAAATGAAAAGTCCAAAAATTTAAAAAAAAAAGTGTTTTTCTTATAAAATTTTGCAAATAAATAATATTTCATCATAAATCTTGGCCAAAATGAATTCCGTTATCTTTTTAGTAAAAACAAAATAACCCAAATTAGTTTATAACCAAAAATTATAATTTTTAAAAAATGTTTTTAGTTTTATTATTTTTTTTGTTTTTTTTTTAACATACTGTCACCCTATCAGTACAGTGTCACCATGGTTTGAATTTTTTTCGTTAGGCAATGGGAATCCAGTGGAGGGATTGGCAGAGAGGGATGGAGGACACTGAGTGGAGGCCAGTGGAGGGATTGGCAGAGAGGGATGGAGGACAGTGAGTGGAAGCCAGTGGAGGGATTGGCAGAGAGGGGTGGAGGGATTGGCAGAGAGGGGTGGAGGACACTGAGTGGAGGCCAGTGGAGGGATTGGCAGAGAGGGGTGGAGAACATTGAGTGGAGGCCAGTGGAGGGATTGGCAGAGAGGGGTGGAGGACACTGAATGGAGGCCGGTGGAGGGATTGGCAGAGAGGGGTGGAGAACATTGAGTGGAGGCCAGTGGAGGGATTGGCAGAGAGGGGTGGAGGACACTGAATGGAGGCCGGTGGAGGGATTGGCAGAGGGGGGTGGAGGACACTGAGTGGAGGCCAGTGGAGGGATTGGCAGAGGGGGGTGGAGGACACTGAATGGAGGCCGGTGGAGGGATTGGCAGAGAGGGGTGGAGGACACTGAGTGGAGGCCAGTGGAGGGATTGGCAGAGAGGGATGGAGGACACTGAATGGAGGCCGGTGGAGGGATTGGCAGAGAGGGGTGGAGGACACTGAGTGGAGGCCAGTGGAGGGATTGGCAGAGAGGGGTGGAGGACACTGAATGGAGGCCGGTGGAGGGATTGGCAGAGAGGGGTGGAGGACACTGAGTGGAGGCCAGTGGAGGGATTGGCAGAGAGGGGTGGAGGACACTGAGTGGAGGCCAGAGGAGGGATTGGCAGAGAGGGGTGGAGGACACTGAATGGAGGCCAGTGGAGGGATTGGCAGAGATTTAATTGGTTGGAGATGTTGCGGAGGCTGGAGATGATTGATCTTGATGGAGAAGTCGGGGGAGGGGTCGCTGTGTCCACATTTCCAGCGACTTGCGGAATCGCAGTGTGAGGAGTTGGAGGCTGTTAGTTGCACCCTCAGGTTGTGTCTCCGACATCTGCGGCTGAACGCCTTTCCTTCCCTGTGAGGGGGGGAGGGGAGGGTGACATCCAGGATGAAGAATCAGCAGCTTCCTCTCCAGCAGCCTCCATGCTGGGACGTCATCCTGCTCTGCCTCCTCCTCCCTGACCTGGGGGAGGGGAACCTCTGACTGCTGCACAGATCTGCACACAATTCTCTATCATGGAGCCATTGTGAGCCGGTAAGTCAGTGTGGTTGTCGCTGTGATTGGTGTGATTGTTGCTGTGTTTTTGGTGCGTTCCGGTGTGTTTTTGGTGCGTTCCGGTGTGTTTTTGGTGCGTTCCGGTGTGTTTTGATTGTGTTTTGGTTCATTTTCCCCTTTTCTCTTTTTCTTCAGTTTAAATAGAGACGTGTGTTCCGGTGCGTTTTTGGTGCATCTTACCGCCTTCCAGTACAATTCTGTGCAGGAAAAATGCTGCCTGTTCTACTTTTTTTTCCTGCACCCGGAACGCACCGGAACTGCAAGCACTGATGTGATGACACTGACAACCAGATCACCGACTTTCTGTGCGTTTTGCAGAAAAAAGGCAACTGAAACGCATGGAGTGTGAACGGCCCTAAAACTTGAGCTCTCAGAATCCGGTGCAGCTGGGCATGACGGCCAATCAGCTTCTCCCTTCAGCTTGTTCAGCTAACCTCTGACAACAAGGCTCCGTTCACACCGCTGCGACTTATGAGACCCCCAAGTCACATGACCTGTGAAATCCCATGTTAGTCAACGGGAGCCGCCTTAATTATCACTCCTGAAGTCGCTCCGACTTTAGGAAAGGTCCCCGTGCTCCTTCAGGGCGACTTCTACCCGACTTGTGCCCATAGACCCAAGTTGGATCCTCGTCTGTATTGATGCGATTTGTATCCGACATGACAGGAAGATGACCCAGCATTCCCTGAAATTCGCTTCAGAGTTGCTTCAAAGTAGTACTCAAGTCGCCTGGAAAAGTCGCCCTGCAAGTCGCGCAAATTTCAGATTGTAGTATTGCGAATTGAGACTAAGTCACCGGTCACACCTCTGCGACTTGTGTGAGATTTCAGCACGATTTCCGGTGCGATTTCTGAAGAATTTATTGCGAAGATTTTCAATAATTTCTTGCAATTTGCGGCACGATTTCTATTCTATGTATGTGAAATCGCAACAAAACTGCAGAAAAAAATCACGCAAGAACTACTTTAGAAATCTCGCTGCAGCAAATCGCACGTGTTAACCCCTTCCCATGCAGCTGTTGTATGTAAATGACTGGACCGTGGCAGTGCAGGGGCGGGTGGACGTTTATAAACAGCCTCTCCACTCCCTGCTTGAGCGCAAAGCACCGCGATCCGATCGCTGTACGGGACCTCTATGCGAGGTCCTGATCATGTGATCACTGATTGGCCAATCAGTGATCACATGAAGAGTAGTAAGCAAGATGTCACTTCTGACATCATTGCTTACTACATGTGAAATCTGTGAATGATCACAGAGGTCACATGGTACAGGACCATTCACAACAGCCTTGTACCATGTGACAAGCTGTGACCAATCACAGCTCTCACAGTATTTCCCAATGGCTGCAGGAATGCAGCCAGAGAGAAGGAGAAATGATTCCTCTTACAGCCTTTATGGGTGTAAAAGCAATCAGTGTAAAAAATAAAAAAAAAAATCTTCATCACCCCCCACAAGTAGTACAGTGTTACCATGGTGATACTACTGCTAGGGTGACAGTATGTAGAAAAAAAAACCAAATAATATAAAAAAAAAAAAAAATGTAAAAATCTTTTTAAAAAATTATACTTTTTGGTTTTTTTTTTTTACTAAAAAGATATATTTTGGCCAAGATTTATGAAGAAAAATGTGCAATCCTGCCATTATTGTGAACACGCCCCTTTCAATGAGTGATTCAATGACACAGAATCAGCAGCATGCATGTCATGACTGTGGGGTCTGTTGGATTTCTATGACTCTACTACACCGGCTAGGAAATTATTTGCCATGTAGAAATATCATTTCCACCAAAAACAGGGATTGATCCGGTTAGTGATGTCTGACGGCTAGTATTTTCAACACAACTGTACATAGTTGGGCGGGTATCATGTATGTGGCACGGCTCTCAGCACATACATAGTTGGTCATACATGCAGCGCCATCTCCAGGAGGACGGGAAGGGGTTAAACCGCATGTGTGCGGCCACTGATGAATGACTTCCACTCGTCTAGGTCGATCTTCGGTGAGGAGCGTCATCCCTGTGCCCAGGCTGCTCTCCGACAACGGGCGAGGAGGAGGGGGAAGGACGATGGAGGAGATACTGGGACTCACCATGGAGGTCCTGCACCTGCTGGAGGAAGAGGTGACTTCTGGGAATTCCCAGTAAATGATTCCCAACAACCCCCCCCCCCATAACCAGGACCAGTCCCTTCTTGGTTGGACAAGGCGTCTGTGCAGCTCCATTCCTTCTCTCTGCTTTGAGGTACAAGGCAATTTCCGGAGCTCAGAGATGCAGTTTTGGGGCCAAAAAATCGAGAAAAGCAAGAATCGCATACTGGACCAACCTATGGAGGCTTGATACAGGATTGTATATGAATGATTCAGACTTTAGGGGGGGCCAGTGGGAGTATAACAATCCCCACAGTCTCAGGCCATTGATGCCCCATCATTGGTGTCATTGGGAGGAATAGTGCCCCATCATTGGTATCAGTGGGAGGAATAGTGACCCATCATTGGTATCAGTGGGAGGAATAGTGCCCCATCATTGGTGTCAGTGGGAGGAATAGTGCCCCATCATTGGTGTCAGTGGGAGGAATAGTGCCCCATCATTGGTGTCAGTGGGAGGAATAGTGCCCCATCATCGGTGTCAGTGGGAGGAATAGTGTCCCATCATTGGTATCAGTGGGAGGAATAGTGCCCCATCATTGGTGTCAGTGGGAGGAATAGCGCCCCATCATTGGTGTCAGTGGGAGGAATAGTGCCCCATCATTGGTGTCAGTGGGAGGAATAGTGCCCCATCATTGGTGTCAGTGGGAGGAATAGTGCCCCATCATTGGTGTCAGTGGGAGGAATAGCGCCCCATCATTGGTGTCAGTGGGAGGAATAGCGCCCCATCATTGGTGTCAGTGGGAGGAATAGCGCCCCATCATTGGTGTCAGTGGGAGGAATAGCGCCCCATCATTGGTGTCAGTGGGAGGAATAGCGCCCCATCATTGGTGTCAGTGGGAGGAATAGTGCCCCATCATTGGTGTCAGTGGGAGGAATAGTGCCCCATCATTGGTGTCAGTGGGAGGAATAGTGCCCCATCATTGGTGTCAGTGGGAGGAATAGTGCCCCATCATTGGTGTCAGTGGGAGGAATAGTGCCCCATCATTGGTATCAGTGGGAGGAATAGTGCCCCATCATTGGTGTCAGTGGGAGGAATAGCGCTCCATCATTGGTGTCAGTGGGAGGAATAGCGCCCCATCATTGGTGTCAGTGGGAGGAATAGCGCTCCATCATTGGTGTCAGTGGGAGGAATAGCGCTCCATCATTGGTGTCAGTGGGAGGAATAGTGTCCATCATTGATGTCAGAGAGCTTGCCAGCAATGGGCTGCAAACGGCCTGGGAGCTGCAGCATGGAGACCAATGCACTGTCACTGTGCTCCTCCTGACATAAATGTGTTTAAGGAATCCTTTAGGTTGCTTCTGCTTGGCCCCTCCCCCTAACAATGCCCCTTCCCTGGCTTTCATGCGGAGTGATAGGATGACGTTTGTGTGGAAGAGTCACTCCTGGGGAACATCTAAACCCCATTGGCACACCCATAGCTCCACACGTGCCTTATTTGAAGGAACTATCCCTTATCTGGACCCAATCCCTCGTTCCTCTTTCTGATATCATGTATGGCCTCTAAATCAGTGCTCTCCCAACTGTGGCCCTTAGCTTGCCTTTATCTGGCCCTTGGGGCACCCTTCCTCCCACAGACACCAATATTGGGGAACCCTTCCTCCCACAGACACCAATATTGGGGCACCCTTCCTCCCACAGACACCAATGATGGGGGACCATTGCTCCCACAGACACCAATGATGGGGGACCATTGCTCCCACAGACACCAAAGATGGGGGACCATTGCTCCCACAGACACCAGTATTGGGGCACCCTTCCATCCACTGACACCAATAATGATGGACCATTCCTCCCACAGACACCAAAGATGGGGGACCATTGCTCCCACAGACACCAGTATTGGGGCACCCATCCATCCATTGACACCAATAATGGGGGACCACCCTTCCACAGACACCAATAATGGGGGACCACCCTTCCAAAGACACCAATAATGGGGGACCACCCTCCCACAGACACCAATAATGGGGGACCATTCATCCCACAGACACCAAAGATGGGGTTCCATTGCTCCCACAGACACCAATATTGGGGCACCCTTCCATCCACTGATACCAATAATGATGGACCATTCCTCTCCCACAGACACCAATAATGGGAGACCATTCCTCCCACAGACACCAAAGATGGGGGACCATTGCTCCCACAGACACCAGTATTGGGGCACCCTTCCATCCACTGACACCGATAATGGGGGACAATTCCTCCTACAGACACCAAAGATGGGGGACCATTGCTCCCTCAGACACCAGTATTGGGGCACCCTTCCATCCATCGACACCAGTATTGGGGGACCATTCCCACCACTGACACCAATAATGGGGGACCATTCCTCCTACAGACACCAGTAATGAGGGACCATTCCTCCCACTAACACCAATAATGGGGGACCCTTCTTCCCACTGACACCAATAATGGGGGACCATTCCTTCCACAGACATCAATAATGGGGGACCATTCCTTCCACAGACATCAATAATGGGGGACCATTGCTCCCACAGACACCAATAATGGGGGACCATTGCTCCCACAGACACCAAAGATGGGGGACCATTGCTCCCACAGACACCAATATTGGGGCACCCTTCCATCCACTGACACCAATAATGATGGACCATTCCTCCCACAGGCACCAAAGATGGGGGACCATTGCTCCCACAGACACCAGTATTGGGGCGCCCTTCCATCCACTGACACAAATAATGGGGGACCATTGCTCCTACAGACACCAATAATGAGGGACCCTTCCTTCCACTGACACCAATAATGGGAGACCATTCCTTCCACTGACACCAGTATTGGGGGACCATTGCTCCCACTGACACCAGTAATGGGGGACCATTGCTCCCACTGACACCAGTAATGGGGGACCATTGCTCCCACTGACACCAGTATTGGGGGACCATTGCTCCCACTGACACCAGTAATGGGGGACCATTGCTCCCACAGACACCAATGATGGGGGACCATTGCTCCCACAGACACCAAAGATGGGGGACCATTGCTCCCACGGACACCAACCATGGAGCACTATTTCCCCAAGAGACGACAGTGACGGGGCACTATTCTTCCCTTGAAAGCCAACAATGGGGCACCATTCCTCCCGGTAAAACCAAGGATGGGGCATTGTTTACTACAAGTGGGGCTCTTTTTAACTCCCATTGGGCACAGTCCGGCCCCCCAAGCCTAAAGAACCGTAAACTGGCCCTTCGTTTAAAAAGTTTGGAGACCCCCGCTCTGAATGATTGTATTTTTTTACTTTGAAAAGCCAATATAAAGGAAACATAGAGGTGAGAAGTAATGCTTAGCTCATCATTTGTTGCGTATTATTTCTTCATGGGCCATACTTTGTGGTGAAAGGTGTCAGGTATCTCAGGTTCCGATATTTATGTGTATGGTAGCGCTGGACTAATGGAAGCGAGACTCGGGATTGGTGGAGGCCCATCTGGAATGGGTCCTCTTTCAGAGGGGCTAATGCCCAGCAGAGGGGCAGTGTAAATGGACACTGTTAATGATTCTGGGCTGTTTCCTCTTTGATGGTGACATGGAGAACGTTCAGTAGATGACAATCTGCCGGAATGGTTGCAGTTGTGTGCCGGCAGTTGGAACTTGCGAAAATGGTTTGATAGCCTTTATCAAGCCCCAGTAGGTCTCCTATAGCTTGGTTTTAATTACATCCACTGCTCCAGCAGGGGGAGGCATTTTCCCTGAACTGCATTGGTGGTCCCTGAGGATCCATAAACCTTTTCAGATAGTCTCCTGAGTGATATGAACCCTTGTACTGGCCACTCCTCTATACCCATCCCATAATTTTCATCTCAGAAAGTAGGGAGTCATGCGTCCATTCTACGCTCAAGACTGACTTCCCAGCAGTGGATTCCTCGCCCAATCTGTGTCTAAGAAGCAGGGCCGGGACAAGGGGTGGGCAGGAGGGGAAGCCGCCCAGGGCACAGTGGTAGGGGAGGACGCCCCCTCACCAAATGCAAACTCCAGATCGGTGGCTAGCAACTAGAGGGCTGGAGATTCTTGTCTTCCATGACCTTTACTTCTGTCACACCCTCCACCCCATCTTCCCACAGTTGACACGTACATGTTCTGCCGCAAGAAAACCATAAGTTGGCCATGCATGGACAGTGCACACTCCATGCCAAGCAAGGGGCAAAGAATGGGCACAAGGTGGTACACCCAGTCTACAGCATGGAGGGGGGTGCAGTTCTGCATCCTTGCACTGGGCGCTGGACAAACCTGTCCTGGTATAAGAAGAGGTCACAAGCTCCTGGTTTGATGTGCAGATAGTTAGAGTGACCTTTTATCTACTCCTAATATCCGGTCCACCAGCCTTCCAAAGAAAATTGCCCTCAACACAGCACTGACTTGAACTTCACCATACCTTCCCTTTAAGAACTTCTTGCGTTCTTGTAACATGCATCCACCTCTCATTTTATAGGAGTTTGTGATATTAAAGAAGACATCTGACGATCCTGTGACACGCGGCAGCCATTCCCGTGTCTCAGAAGAGTGGAGCAGGACCCAGAGAACCATCATGGAGCCTCCACCCCACTGCCTGATACCAAAGAGGAACAACGAGAAGAAGATTCTGGAGGTCGTCAACAAGATCACTGAGCTTCTGACAGGAGAGGTGAGCGGTGGCGTGAACAAAGGGAGGGGCCGGTGGCGGGAACTAAGGGAGGTGAGTGGTGGCAGGAACTATTGGGAGGTGAGTGGTGGCGGGAACTAAGGATGGGGAGCGGTGTCAGGAACTAAGGCAGGGGAGCGGTGTCGGGAACTAAGGATGGGGAGCGGTGTTGGGAACTAAGGATGGGGAGCGGTGTTGGGAACTAAGGATGGGGAGCGGTGTCGGGAACTAAGGGAGGGTAGCGGTGTCGGGAACTAAGGGAGGGTAGCGGTGTCGGGAACTAAGGGAGGTGAGCGGTGTCGGGAACTAAGGATGGGGAGCGGTGTCGGGAACTAAGGATGGGGAGCGGTGTCGGGAACTAAGGATGGGGAGCGGTGTCGGGAACTAAGGGAGGGGAGCGGTGTCGAGAACTAAGGGAGGTGAGCGGTGTCGGGAACTAAGGATGGGGAGCGGTGTCGGGAACTAAGGATGGGGAGCGGTGTCAGGAACTAAGGATGGGGAGCGGTGTCGGGAACTAAGAGAGGGGAGCGGTGTCGGGGACTAAGGGAGGTGAGCGGTGTCGGGAACTAAGGGAGGTGAGCGGTGTCGGGAACTAAGGGAGGGGAGCGGTGTCGGGAACTAAGGGAGGTGAGCGGTGTCGGGAACTAAGGGAGGTGAGCGGTGTCGGGGACTAAGGGAGGGGAGCGGAGGCGGGGACTAAGGGGGGTGAGCGGTGGCGGGGACTATGGGAGGTGAGCGGTGGCGGGGACTATGGGAGGTGAGCGGTGGCGGGGACTATGGGAGGTGAGCGGTGGCGGGGACTATGGGAGGTGAGCGGTGGCGGGGACTATGGGAGGTGAGCGGTGGCGGGGACTATGGGAGGTGAGCGGTGGCGGGGACTATGGGAGGTGAGCGGTGGCGGGAACTAGGGGAGGTGAGCGGTGTCGGGAACTAAGGGAGGTGAGCGGTGTCGGGAACTAAGGGAGGTGAGCGGTGTCGGGAACTATGGGAGGTGAGCGGTGGCGGGAACTAAGAGAGGTGAGCGGTGTCGGGAACTAGGGGAGGTGAGCGGTGGCAGGAACTATTGGGAGGTGAGCGGTGCCGGGAATTCTGGGGCATCGTCCGGGATCAGAAGCTGTATATCTGGATGGTGACTGTATCATTGTGTGTGTCAGGTTCCTCTCCGTTGTCAGGACGTCGCCGTCTATTTCTCCATGGAGGAGTGGGAGTATATGGAGGGACACAAGGATCTCTACAAAGACGTCATGGTGGAGGACCAGCAGAACTGCAACTATAGAAAGACGGGAAAGAAGAAATTTAAGTTAGATGAAAAAGTACCAAACCTCTTCTTGGAGATCATCTGCCTTCTGACTGGAGAGGTGAGGGGGACTCTGGGAGGGGTCACATGACATCATTCTTAGTGAAGAGGATCCTATATTCTGTTTTGAATGGTGATATATGCAATGACTTACCGCCAGATGCTGTTTGTGTAAATGGTATGGCCACTTGCTGGCTTGACACAATCCACAAGCAGTCTAACTCTTCAATAAGACACAGAAGTTGATCCACAGTGGAAAGTGAAACTGACTGTACCACACGGCGAGGTAGGGAGTGTCTGGCTACGCAATGTACTAAATAGCATCAAACGGGAGTGGGAACAGAGGAACATACCAAAGGTACAAACACAACATTAATAGGCAACACATTCTAGGAGGGCCACATGACATGACTTTTTTTTTCCCTATTAATACAAAACAGACCTGGTCAGAGAGGTGGGGAGATTTCTGTGTACATCTTATGACCTCACTGTTATCTACACGAATAAAACACTGAATTGACCAATGAGGTGAGGAGTTTTGTGGGAGTGTTACTAGACATAATTTTTTACACTCACTGGCCACTTTATTAGGTCTACCTTGCTAGAGCCAAGAAAATCCCCCCCACACCATGACACCACCACCACCAGCCGGAACCGTTGATACAAGGCAGGATGGATCCACCACACCATGACACCACCACCAGCCTGAACCATTGATACAAGCCAGGATGGATACCCCACACCATGACACCACCACCAGCCTGAACCATTGATACAAGGCAGGATGGATCCATCACACCATGACACCACCAGCAGCAGCCTGAACCGTTGATACAAGGCAGGATGGATCCACCACACCATGACACCGCCACCAGACTGAACCATTGATACAAGGCAGGATGGATCCTCCACACCATGACACCACCACAACCAGCCTGAACCATTGATACGAGGCAGGATGGATCCACCACACCATGACACCGCCACCACCAGCCTGAATCATTGATACAAGGCAGGATGGATCCACCACACCATGACACCACCACCACCAGCCTGAACCATTGATACAAGGCAGGATGGATCCATGCTTTCATGTTTACCCCAAATTCTGACCCTACCATCTGAATGTCGCAACTGAAATCCAGACTCATCAGACCAGGCAACATTCTTCCAATCTTCTATTGTCCAATTTTGGTGATCCTGTGCGAATTGTAGCCTTCGTTTCCTGTTCTTAGCTGACAGGAGTGACACCCGGTGTGATCTATTGCTGCTGTAGCCCATCTGCTTCAAGGTTGGGCATTCAGAGATGGTATTCTGCATACCTTGGATGTAACGAGTGGTTATTTGAGTTCCTGTTGCCTTTCTCTCATCTCCAACCAGTCTGCCCATTCTCCTCTGACACCAACAAGGCATTTTCCTCCACACAACTGCCGCTCACTGGATATTTTCTCTTTTCGGACCATTCTCTGTAAACCCCGGAGATGGTTGTGTGGGAAAATCCCAGGAGATCAGCAGTGTCTGAAATACTCAGACAAGCCCGTCTGACACCAACAACCATGCCACATTCAAAGTCACCTAAATCTCCTTTCTTCCCCATTGTGATGCTCAGTTTGCCGTCAGCAAGTCGTCTTCACCACGTCTAGATGCCTAAATGCATTGAGTTGCTGCCATGTGATTGGCTGATTAGCAATTTGTGTTCCCGAGCGATTGAACACGCGCACCCAATAAAGTGGTCAGTGAGTGTATATTTACCGATTTAAAACACAGAGCTGACCGGAGAGGTGAAGGGGATTCTGGGAGGCTTGCTTGACAACGTGTCTTTTTTTTTCTCTTTCAACTTTATTGATGTGTCACAATCACATTTACTTTATTTCTATGCACTGCAGCTCTGAGGAAACCGCGGCTGGCAATTGGTCCAGGTCTGGACCATGGTCTGCTAGATAGTGTTGTACACTATCTCAACAGAAGTGCCCCCCCCCCCCCCTCACATTTGTGTAAATATTTGATTCTCTCGTTTCATGTGACAACACTAAAGAAATGACACTTTGCTACAATGTGACGTAGTCAGTGTACAGTTTGTATAACATGGAAATTTGCTGTCCCCTCAAAATAACTCAACACTCCGCCATTAATGTATAAACCGCCGGCAACAAAAGTGACTCCACCCCTAAGTGACAAGGTCCAAATTGGGCCCAATTAGCCATGTTCCCTCCCCGGTGTCATGTGACTTGTTGGTGTTACAAGGTCTCAGGTGTGAATGGGGAGCGGGTGGGTTACATTTGGTGTTATCGCTCTCACGCTTTCATACTGGTCACTGGAAGTTCAACATGGCACCTCATGGCAAAGAACTCTGAAGATCTGAAAAAAAGAATTGTTGCTCTACATGAAGATGGCCGAGGCTATAAGAAGATTGCCAAGACCCTGAAACTGAGCTGCAGCACGGTGGCCAAGACCATACAGCGGTTTAACAGGTCAGGTTCCACTCAGAACAGGCCTCGCCATGGTCCACCAAAGAAGTTGAGTGCACGTGCTCAGCGTCATATCCAGAGGTTGTCTTTGGGAAATAGACGTATGAGTGCTGCCAGCATTGCTGCAGAGGGTGAAGGGGTGGGGGGGCATGGCTGTCATCTCAGAAGGAAGCCTCTTCTAAAGATGATGCACAAGAAACCTGCAAACAGTTTGCTGAAGACAAGCAGCCTAAGGATATGGATTACTGGAACCGTCTCCTGTGGTCTGATGACACCAACATCAACTGATTGGGTTCAGATGGTGTCAGGCGTGTGTGGCGGCAACCAGGTGAGGAGTACAAAGACAAGTGTGTCTTGCCTACAGTCAAGCATGGTGGTGGGAGTGTCATGGTCTGGGGCTGCATGGTGGTGGGAGTGTCATGGTCTGGGGCTGCATGGTGGTGGGAGTGTCATGGTCTGGGGCCCCATGGTGGTGGGAGTGTCATGATCCGGGGCTGCATGAGTGCTGCCGGCACTGGGGGGCTACAGTTCATTGAGGGAACCATGAATGCCAACATGTACTGTGACATACTGAAGCAGAGCATGATCCCCTCCCTTCAGAGACTGGGCCGCAGGGCAGTATTCCAACATGATAACGACCCCAAACACACCTCCAAGACCACCACTGCCTTGCTAAAGAAGCTGAGGGTAAAGGTGATGGACTGGCCAAGCATGTCCAGACCTAAACCCTATTGAGCATCTGTGGGGCCTCCTCAAATGGAAGGTGGAGGAGCGCAAAGTCTCTAACATCCACCAGCTCCGTGATGTCATCATGGAGGAGTGGAAGACGGAAGGTGGAGGAGCGCAAGGTCTCTAACATCCACCAGCTCCGTGATGTTGTCATGGAGGAGTGGAAGAGGACTCCAGTGGCAACCTGTGAAGCTCTGGTGACCTCCATGCCCAAGAGGGTTAAGGCACTGCTGGAAAATAATGGCGGCCACACAAAATATTGCACTTTGGGCCCAATTTGGACCTTGTCACTTAGGGGTGGACTCACTTTTGTTACCAGCGGTTTAGACATTAATGGCGGTGTGTTGAGGCATTTAGAGGGGACAGCAAATTTATATGTTATACAAGCAGTACACTGACTACGTTACATTGTAGCAAAGTGTCATTTCTTCAGTGTTGTCACATGAAAAGATGGAATCAAAGATATACAACGTGAGGGGTGGACTCACTTCTGGGAGATACTGTATGTATATATATATACATTGTATACAGTCCGGGGGAGGGGTGGACTCACTTCTGGGAGATACTGTAGGTACACTTACTAAAGAGGCTCCTAAATGTTTAGCAGTTACATGGATTCTAACATGTCTCATTACAGTAAGATGGATCTATCTCTTAATACACAGGAGACCACAATAGAGAAGAAGACCTCTGGCAACCACATGGCACTTGGCAGCCAATCCCGTGTCTCAGTAGGATGGAGCAGGAACCATAGAACCATCATGGAGCCTCCTCCTTGCCTGATACCATCGAGGAACAACGGGATGGTTTTAGAAGTCATCAACAAGATCACTGAAATTCTCACTGGAGAGGTGAGGGGTCCTGAGAATTACGGGACAGTGGGATCGATTCACTAACGAATCAAAAGAAAACAGGAGTTGTTCACCATATTTAAAATCAGAGGTGAACGTTGATGGTTGCTGTGCGTAATAACTCCGACGTTCTTTCTTTCATACCTCAAAAGCGGTATGTCTGGATGGTGACTGTATCATTGTGTGTGTCAGGTTCCCATCAGGTGTCAGGACGTCGCCGTCTATTTCTCCATGGAGGAGTGGGAGTATATGGAGGGACACAAGGATCTCTACAAGGATGCCATGGTGGAGGACCAGCAGACCTTCCCATCACTGGGTAAGAGGAGACAATGGAGCCTATCTAAACCAAGAAACCCAAATTTCATATATTGGGGTCTGCAAGCCCTTCGATGTGGTGGCTGCATAAACTTTTCTTCCTTTTATCTCCTGAAACCTTGTAATGGAACCGGACCCGACTGCGCTTGGGTACTTCCGTTAGACTCCCCCTTCCCCGTCCGAATACACAGACACCACCGCTGACCACACAAGACTAGACGCCACCAGTCTTGAAGGAAAACCAGGAAGTAGACTAGTTTATTTTAACACAGATACAAGATATATACGTTCAAGGGAACAACCCCCCCTCCCTGCATAATGACACAACCCCCCCCCCTGCATAATGACACAACCCCCCCTCCCTGCATAATGACACAACCCCCCCTCCCTGCATAATGACACAACCCCCCCTCCCTGCTTAATGACACAACCCCCCCTCCCTGCATAACCACACAACCCCCCCCCTCCCTGCATAATGACACAGGGCGGGGCAATCCACACCCAGAAACAAGAGACACACCAGCAGACAGTCCCATCAGGAGGGCTGCTGGAAACACCCCCCACCAAGCCAATACACAAACACATACATCCCATAATAGTTTGCTCCCAAGCAAGACACACAACAGAACAATGGGATGCAACCACATAAAACAATCAACAACCCCCCCCACCCCAATATTATGACAGATCATCCTGTACCTCTAACAGGCGCAGGGTGACTTACACATAAGAGGGATATGGGGAGCTGAGACGGGTCTCCCCACCTCTCTAGAGTGAGCTGTGTTCCATGGGCCCCCCATCCAAAGTGACTCGTGTCACACTTGTATTAACCACTTCCCGACCGGCCGTTGCATATAAACGGCCGGACGGTGGCACTGCAGGGTCGGTTGGCCGTTCATAAACGGCCTCCCCACACCCTGCTTGTGCGCGCTCCCTGGGAGCGCTCAGCACCACGATCCGGTGCCCGCTGTGTCCTCCGAACACAGTGAAACACCGATCGTCGGACGGGACCTCTGTACGAGGTCCCGATCATGTGATCACTGATTGGCCAATCAGTGATCACATGCAAAGTAGTAAGCAAGATGTCACTTGTGACATCATTGCTTACTACGTGTGAAATCTGTGAATGATCACAGAGGTCACATGGTACAAGGCTATTCACAGCAGCCTTGTACCATGTGACAAGCTGTGATAAATCACAGCTCACTCAGTACTTCTCAATGAGTGCAGGAATGCAGACAGAGAGAAGAAGAAATGATTGCTTTTACATCCTATATGGGTGTAAAAGCAATCAGTGTGAAAAAAAAAAATCTTCATCAACCCCCACAAGTAGTGCAGTGTCACCATGGTGACACTGTACTGCTAGGGTGACAGTATGTAAAAAAAAAATAAAAATAAAAAATAATAATATAAAAAAATAAAATAAAAATTAAAAAAAAAATGTTTAAAAATTATAATTTTTGGTTATAAACTAATTTGGATTTTTTTTTTTTACTAAACGGAATAAATTTTGGCCAAGATTTGTGATGAAATATTATTTATTTGCAAAATTTTATTAAAAAAACACTTTTTTTTCAAAATTTTTGGACTTATTCATTTACATAGCAAAAAAAATAAAAATCCCAGCGGTGAATAAATACCACCAAAATAAAGCTTTATGTGTCTCAAAAAAATGGTAAAAAATTAATTTGGGTACAGTGTTGCATGTAACAGCAATCGGAGTGGCTAACTAGCTACTCAATCGCTGTTACAAGCATCGGAAGGGGACATCCCCCCTCCAGCCGCCTTCTGTGCCCTCAACGGGACCTCCTGCCCCCCCCCCCATCCTTGCGTGTAAAGGCCAACTCTCGCGTCAGTCCCGCACACACACAAACAGCGATCGACCCACGCGTGTGAGGTATCTCAGCGAATGTCATATCATGCGCAGTAATTCTCTCACCAAACCTCCTCCTGTGTATCTAATGTCACCTGTAGATTTTTTTCAAAGCATCGCCTATGGATTAGAACATTTACGCCGTTTGTCGCCATCGCGCGGATGGGTGCAAATTTATAGCGTGACATGTTAGGTGTCTACTTACTCGGCGGAACATCATCTTTTATATTTTACAAAAAATGTGGTTATGTATTGTGGGGGGGGGGGGGGGGGTTATTTTTTTACATTAACCATTTCAATACCGTGTGATTTTCCCCCTTCCTGCCCAGGCCATTTTTCAGGTTTCAGCGCTCTCACACTTTGAATGACAATTGCGCGGTCATACAACACTGTACCCAAACTAAAATTTTATCATTTTCTTCACACAACTTGAGCTTTCTTTTGGTGGTATTTAATCACCGCTGGGGTTTTTATTTTTTGCTAAATTAACAAAAAAAGACCAAAAATTTTGAAAAAAAAACACATTTTTCTTTGTTTCTGTTATAAAAGTTTACAAATAAATAATTGTTCTTCATAAATTTAGGCCGAGATGTATTCTGCTCCATGTCTTTGGTGAAAATAACCCAAATTAGGATGTATTTTTTAGTTTGTAGGAAAGTTATAGAGTTCACAAACTATGGTATAGATCTGAAAATTGATCAATCCTGAAGTACTGACAGCCAATCTAATTTCTTGAGGTCCAAGAATGTCAGAACAGTACAGATATCCCCCAAATGTCAGGACAGTACAGATATCCCACAAATGTCAGGACGGTACAGATATCCCCCAAATGTCAGGACAGTACAGATATCCCCCAAATGTCAGGACAGTACAGATATCCCCCCAAATGTCAGGACAGTACAGATATCCCCCAAATGTCAGGACAGTACAGATATCCCCCAAATGTCAGGACAGTACAGACATCCCCCAAATGTCAGAACAGTACAGATATCCCCCAAATGTCAGAACAGTACAGATATCCCCCAAATGTCAGGACAGTACAGACATCCCCCAAATGTCAGGACAGTACAGATATCCCCCAAATGTCAGAATAGTACAGATATCCCCCAAATGTCAGAATAGTACAGATATCCCCCAAATGTCAGAACAGTACAGATATCCCCCAAATGTCAGAACAGTACAGATATCCCCCAAATGTCAGGACAGTACAGATATCCCCCAAATGTCAGAATAGTACAGATATCCCCCAAATGTCAGAGTAGTACAGATATCCCCCAAATGACCCCTTTTTGCAGAGTAGACAGTCCGACGTACTTCATAAGAGGCATGGCGAGTTTTTTGAAGTTGTATTTTTTTGTCATAATTTTTCGGAAAATGAAAAAAGTAAAAAAATTATTTTCACTATTTTTTTTTTTTTACATACTGTCACCAGTGCAGTACAGCGTCATCATATAACTGGCATGGCGGTGAACATGGACACTGACTGGTGACAGTATGAAAAAAAAATATATATATATATATTTTTTTTTTTTTTATTATATTTAATTTTTTATTACATTTTTTTAAAGATTTTTTTTTCATATTTTACTATGACCAAAGTAGTACAATGTTACCATAGTAACACTGTACTACTTTGGGGGAGTGATCAGTATTTTTTTTTTTTTTTGTTATACACAGTTTGCTTATAGCAAAGAATTACTTTGCTATAAGCAAGCATTTAGCTGAATGAAATCGATTCATTCAGCTTTTTTTTTTTTTTTTTTTTTTGTGCTTAGCTGTGATTTGGTCACAGCTAATCACATGACATGTGCATGTGACCTGCTGTGACCATTCACAGCTAGGCACTAGTATACAATGGATGGCATCATGAATGAAGCCATCCATTGTATACAACTATCATGTGACCTGCTGTGATTGGTCACAGCAGGTCACATGGTACCAGCTACGGGAGCCGGTACTCGGATCTGTCATCGGCCATGTCCGAGGTGCACGGCCCGTGACAGATCCCGCTGCTGCGCCGCTCTGCTGTGCCGCAAACTGCGTATGTGCGTGAGCACGCCAAATGGCGTGCACCCGGAATTTAGGAGCGCATTTCAAGCCGCCAAACGGCCATTGGCCGGGCGGCTAATGGTTAAAGTTTAAAAAAGTGTTTTTTTCCAAAAATTTGCGATCGAAAAACCGCTGCGCAAACACTGCATGATGTAAAAAAATAGCAAAAAACTATTTATTCTCTAATGCCTTTTGCTTTAAAAAATACACACTCGGCGGCCACTTTATTAGGTCCACCTGTTCAATAGCTTGGTACCACAAATTGCTAATCAGCCAATCACATGGCAGCAACTCAATGCATTTAGGCAGCTAGACGTGGTGAAGACGACTTGCTGAAGTTCAAACTGAGCATCAGAATGGGGAAGAAAGGGGATTTAAGTGACTTTGAACGTGGCATGGTTGTTGGTGCCAGACGGGCTGGTCAGAGTATTTCAAAAACTGCTGATCTCCTGGGATTTTCACACACAACCATCTCTAGAGTTTACAGAAAATGGTCCGAAAAAGAGAAATTATCCAGTGAGCTGCAGTTGTATGGAAGAAAGGTCAGAGGAGAATGGGCAGACTGGTTGGAGATGATATAAAGGCAACAGGAACTCTAATAACCACTCGTTACAACCAAAATATGCAGAATACCATCTCTGAATGCACAACATGTCCAACCTTGAAGCAGATGGGCTACAGCAGCAGCAGACCACACCGGGTGCCACTCTTGAGAGCTAAGAACATGAAACGGAAGCTACAATTCACACAGCATCTTCCAACATTGGACAATAGAAGATTGGAGAGACGTTGCCTGGTCTGAGTCTCGAGACTTCCCTAGAGATGGTTGTGTGTGAACCTCAACAAGGCGTTTTCCTCCACACAACTGCCACTCACGGGATATTTTCTCTTTTTCGGACCATTCTCTGTAAACCCTAGAGATGGTTGTATGTGAAAATCCCAGGAGATCAGCAGTTTCTGAAATACTCAGACCAGCCCGTCTGGCACCAACAACCATGCCACGTTCAAAGTCACTTAAATCCCCTTTCTTCCCCATTCTGATGCTCGGTTTGAAGTTCAGCAAGTCGTCTTCACCACGTCTAGATGCCTAAATGCATTGAGTTGCTCTCATGTGATTGGCTGATTAGCAATTTGTTTTACCAAGCCATTGAACAGGTGGACGTCATAAAGAGGCGGCTGAGTGTATAATGTTTGGGGGTTCCAAGTCATTTTCTAGCCAAAAAAAAAAACTGATTGTTACACAAAAGGTGCCAGGAAAGGCTTGGGCTGGAAAATACTGTAATTGTATCTGACAATTGCAGTATTAAACAAACACTTTACCCCTTCAGACTGCTGCAGTGTCGGCTGATGTCATCTGTCTTCATTTCATATTGAAGCCTGAATGTGACCGCAGTGTCATAATGGATGCAGCAGTCACATGATCAGGAACCGTTTTGATTGTTGGGTTTTTTTAGCCATTAGTGGCGGTTTGAGACCTTCCATGTTGTCAGCTGGGGGCTATTAATGGAAAGATGTTTAATAAAATATCCGATCCGCTGCAGCTGGGAAATTCACTTCAGCCACACGTGATAAGGGGGTGGAGACAGGAGTGTATTCGGATTTTGTGTTGCCCTAGGCAACGCAAAAAATCTGCAGCCCCCCCACTCTCCTGGGGACTCCAAACCAATGGAGGCAGCGGGTGCAGTGGCTGTCCATGGCCATGTACGGGTGGAAGGAATCTCCGGGAGCCAGTATTCCCCCACCCTGGAGATCGGGCAGACTCCTCTGGACAGTGGCTCTCCTCCCGTGGTGGTCCCTGATTTTTTCCCCCCGGACGGGGAAGGTGCTGCCCTGGGGTGTACATGTATCCCGGATTGTTCCTCTTCGCCCCCCCGGCTTCCTGCACCAGTCCCGGTGTCTTCAGGAGTCTGCCTCATACCAATGATCGGTGCACCTCCAGGAGGGGCTAGGGCGAGGCACCAACCAGCAGCCTCATCACATTGGAGGAGAGGGATCACACCCCGGGCACCAGCCTCAGCCTGACCACCGTCCACCAGTCCCTTCCACCTGCGACCTCTGTACACCACCGCAACCCCCTCCCCCAGAGAAAGAGAGAGACTCACCATCCAGTCTGCAGGAGAACCATCGTCCCTTCTTCCGGTAGGCGCCGCCGCCCCCCTGAAAGATGCCGCCCAAGGCAAATGCCTTGAGAACTAAGGACATCCGATCGCCTGCACTCCAAACAATCCACTTTATTGAACCAAGATAAAACCAATAGAGACAGTGGTCATACAGTGGGGGGCTGGCAGCTAGCAGTGAACATACAAGACGAATGCCTTGTTGGCCTCACGGCAAATACGCCCCTGGATTGAGATACCGGTGACTACATTGACCTAATATGACCCCGTGGTCAGGTTTGGACACTGTCATTGACCAAATATGGCCAAGTGGTCAGGATTGGATACTGTCAGTGACCAAATATGGCCAAGTGGTCAGGTTTGGACACGGTCATTGACTAAATTTGGCCAAGTGGTCAGGTTTGGACACGGTCATTGACTAAATATGGCCAAGTGGTCAGGTTGGGACACGGTCATTGACTAAATTTGGCCAAGTGGTCAGGTTGGGACACGGTCATTGACTAAATATCGCCAAGTGGTCAGGTTGGGACACGGTCATTGACTAAATATCGCCAAGTGGTCAGGTTGGGACACGGTCATTGACTAAATTTGGCCAAGTGGTCAGGTTTGGACACGGTCATTGACTAAATTTGGCCAAGTGGTCAGGTTGGGGCACGGTCATTGACTAAATTTGGCCAAGTGGTCAGGTTGGGGCACGGTCATTGACTAAATTTGGCCAAGTGGTCAGGTTGGGGCACGGTCATTGACTAAATTTGGCCAAGTGGTCAGGTCTGGACACGGTCATTGACTAAATTTGGCCAAGTGGTCAGGTTTGGACACGGTCATTGACTAAATTTGGCCAAGTGGTCAGGTTTGGATACTGTCATTGACCAAATATGGCCAAGTGGTCATATGAAGTTGATGATGTCACCAGCATACAGTCCTCTTGGTAGCTTCCAGATGGGAAATTTCCCGGCCACAACTGGTTGGGCCGGTGGCCTAATTTCATGTAACTGGGTTCTGCCTGAACCTTACCTCTGCAAGTGCTGAGTAACATTACCATAGGGATTGGGGGCAGCAAGTAATTACATTCATTTGAGAAATGTACATTGTGTACAACAACCATGGTCTGCTCCAATGTTTCCATTCTTGGACCTGGCCACGCCGGTGTACTGGGCCCTCATAGGTCTTTATATGTCCTGAGCATTTCGAGTCACAAGATGGCCTTTCATATGTTTTTGAGGGCTCACTGAGCAAGCTGTATTAAGAAATATTTTGGATGGAGGAATTGAATATTAAAGCCGGTTGTAGCCGACCTACTCCGGTGTGGGGTGGGCAATTTAGATCAGAAAGGTGGATAAGAATACATTCGCACTAGCGATCAGTGGGAGGAATAGCGCCCCATCGCTGGTGTCAGTGGAAGAAATAGCGCCCCATCGCTGGTGTCAATAGAAGGAATAGCACCCCATCGCTGGTGTCAGTGAAAGGAATAGTGTCCCATCGCTGGTGTCAGTGAAAGGAATAGTGTCCCATCGCTGGTGTCAGTGAAAGGAATAGTGTCCCATCGCTGGTGTCAGTGAAAGGAATAGTGTCCCATCGCTGGTGTCAGTGGGAGGAATAGTGCCCCGTCGTTGGTGTCAGTGGAAGGAATAGCGCCCCATCGCTGGTGTCAATAGAAGGAATAGCACCCCATCGCTGGTGTCAGTGGGAGAAATAGCGCCCCATCGCTGGTGTCAGTGGGAGAAATAGTGTCTCATGTCCGGTGTCAGTGGGAGAAATAGCGCCCCATCGCTGGTGTCAGTGGGAGGAATAGCACCACATCGCTGGTGTCAGTGAAAGGAATAGTGTCCCATCGCTGGTGTCAGTGGGAGGAATAGTGCCCCGTCATTGGTGTCAGTGGGAGGAATAGTGCCCCGTCATTGGTGTCAGTGGGAGGAATAGTGCCCCGTCGTTGGTGTCAGTGTGAGGAATAGTGCTCCGTCGTTGGTGTCAGTGGGAGGAATAGTGCCCCGTCGTTGGTGTCAGTGGGAGGAATAGTGCCCCATCATTGGTGTCAGTGGGAGGAATAGTGCCCCGTCGTTGGTGTCAGTGGGAGGAATAGTGCCCCGTCGTTGGTGTCAGTGGGAGGAATAGTGCCCCGTCGTTGGTGTCAGTGGGAGGAATAGTGCCCCGTCGTTTGTGTCAGTGGGAGGAATAGTGCCCCGTCGTTGGTGTCAGTGGGAGGAATAGTGCCCCGTCGTTGGTGTCAGTGGGAGGAATAGTGCCCCGTCGTTGGTGTCAGTGGGAGGAATAGCGCCCCGTCGTTGGTGTCAGTGGGAGGAATAGCGCCCCGTCATTGGTGTCAGTGGGAGGAATAGCGCCCCATCATTGGTATTAGTGGGAGGAATAGCGCCCCATCATTGGTGTCAGTGGGAGGAATAGCGCCCCATCATTGGTGTCAGTGGGAGGAATAGCGCCCCATCATTGGTGTCAGTGGGAGGAATAGCGCCCCATCATTGGTATCAGTGGGAGGAATAGCGCCCCATCATTGGTGTCAGTAGGAGGAATAGCGCCCCATCATTGGTGTCAGTGGGAGGAATAGTGCCCCATCATTGGTGTCAGTGGGAGGAATAGTGCCCCATCATTGGTGTCAGTGGGAGGAATAGTGCCCCATCATTGGTGTCAGTGGGAGGAATAGTGCCCCATCATTGGTATCAGTGGAGGAATAGTGCCCCATCATTGGTGTCAGTGGGAGGAATAGTGTCCCATCATTGGTGTCAGTGGGAGGAATAGTGCCCCATCATTGGTGTCAGTGGGAGGAATAGTGCCCCATCATTGGTGTCAGTGGAAGGAATAGTGCCCCATCATTGGTGTCAGTGGAAGGAATAGTGCCCCATCATTGGTGTCAGTGGGAGGAATAGTGCCCCATCATTGGTGTCAGTGGGAGGAATAGTGCCCCATCATTGGTGTCAGTGGGAGGAATAGTGCCCCATCATTGGTGTCAGTGGGAGGAATAGTGCCCCATCATTGGTGTCAGTGGGAGGAATAGTGCCCCATCATTGGTGTCAGGGGGAGGAATAGTGCCCCATCATTGGTGTCAGGGGGAGGAATAGTGCCCCATCATTGGTGTCAGTGGGAGGAATAGTGCCCCATCATTGGTGTCAGTGGGAGGAAAAGTGCCCCATCACTGGTGTCAGTGGGAGGAATAGTGCCCCAAGGTCCTGATAAAGGCAAGCAAAGGGCCGCAGTTTGGGGCCCCCGACCCTAATAGAATAGTAGACTTTGTGATCCTCTTCATGTTCTGTATCCCCCAGATGGACAACATATGAAGAATGACACCGAGGAACCTTCCGTTGCCTCTTCAGATGCAGGAATGAGGAGTGATGACCACCCCTGTGATCCTTTAGAAGATCCCATCCCACCAAACCTCAATCTGAGATGTCTCCATGAAGATCTCTCATGTGATCCCTCCACACACGGGGACTATTTCCCCAATCACACCCCCCCTACCACCCATCCCACCGGTGGAGGAGGTGAGACTCTCCCTTTGGCCAATTGGGTTGAAGGTTCCCCTGCAGAGCTCGTCTCAATGAACACTAAGGCGGGGGAAGGGCCGTATTCATGTTCCAAATGTAGCAAATGCTTTTCTCACCAATCAGATGTCCTCACACATGAGAGAATCCACGCGGTGGGGAAGCCCTATTCCTGTCCCGAGTGCGGGAAATGTTTCTCCAAGAAGTCGTCTCTCCTAAAACACAATAGGGTCCACGCGGCGGAGAAGCCCTATTCCTGCCCCGAGTGCGGGAAATGTTTTTCTCAAAACTCCTATCTCGTCCTGCACAGAAGAGTTCACGCCATAAAAAAGTCGCACTCCTGTCCTGAATGTGGGAAGAACCCGAACTCCTGTTCTGAATGCGGTAAGAAGTCGCATGCGTGTTCAGAGTGCGGTAAGTGTTTCTCCCAGGAAGCGGCTCTCACCAGACACGGAAGGGTCCACACGGGGGAGAAGCCGTATTCCTGTTCTAAGTGTGGGAAACGTTATTTATACAAAAGGTCTCTCATCGAACATGAAAGAGGTCACGCCGCAAACCTGTATTCGTGTTCAGAGTGCGGGAAAAGTTTTCCCTACAAGTCAACCCTGATCTTACACAAGAGAGTCCACACGGGGGAGAAGCCCTTCTCCTGCTCAGAGTGCGGGAAACGTTTTCTAAATAAATGGGCCCTCATTGTACATGAAAGGACTCACACGGGGGTGAAGCCCTATACCTGCTCGGTGTGCGGGAAACGTTTCTCCCAGAAGTCATCCCTCGACAAGCATGGAAGGATTCACACGGGGTCAAAACGGTATTCCTGTTCCAAGTGCGGGAAATGTTGTTTCTACAAGTCGTCCCTCCTTTTACATGAAAGGCTTCATGCACAGGAGAAGTCCTATGCGTGTTTCAAGTGCGGCAAATGCTTCTTTAACGTGGCATCTCTGAACATACACGAAAAAGGCCACACGGGGGAAAGGCCGTATCCCTGTCCAGTGTGCGGGAAAGGTTTTCTACAAAAATGGACCCTCGCTGTACATAAACGGATTCACACGGGGGAGAAGCCCTACTCGTGCTCGGAATGCGGCAAGCAATTCTCCGACAAGTCGTATCTCATCAGCCACAGAAGAGTTCACTGCGGGGAGAAGCCCTATGCCTGTTCCATGTGTGGGAAACGTTTCTTCCACAAATCAAGCCTGACCGCCCATGAAAAAGTTCACTGCGGGGAGAAGCCCTATCCCTGCTCAGTGTGCGGGAAAAATTTCTTGCAGAAGTCGGATTTTATCGCACATGCAAAGGTTCACGGCCAGGAGACGTCTAATCTTTGTTTTGAGTGTGGGAAATGTTTCTCCAGTGACACGGCTCTTGCCCTCCACAGACGTGTTCATAAACAAAAGAAGCCGCATGTCTGTTCAGAGTGCGGAAAGTGTTTTCCTCAAAAATCTTCTCTCGTTGCACACAACCGAATCCACACGGGGGAAAAACCATTCTCCTGCTCTAGTTGCGGGAAGTGTTTCAACCACACATCGTCCCTTAGTGCCCATAAAAGGCTTCACACTGGGGAGAAGCGCTATGCCTGTGCAGAGTGCGGGAAGAGCTTTAACCAGAGACTGGATCTTGTCACCCATGAAAGGGTTCACACGGGAGAGAGACCTTATTCCTGTTCCCTGTGCGGGAGGTCTTTTTCACAGAGATCGGCTCTGATCAGACATGAAACGGTCCACACGGGAAAGAAGCCTTACGCCTGTTCCGAGTGCGGGAAATGTTTTTCCCACAAATCGGCCGTCATCGTACACGAAAGGATTCATACCGGGGAAAAGCCATATCCCTGTTCAGGTTGCAGCAAACGGTTTTCTCAGCGGTCTTCTCTTATCAAACATGAGAGAGTTCACACGGGAGAGAGGCCATATTTCTGCTCGGAGTGCGGGAAACGTTTCTCACAGAAATCACATCTCATAGCCCATAGCAAACTTCACTTGGGGGACAGCCATATATTTGCCCCAAATCTGGAAAATGAGCTTCCAATAAACTAGCTATTATCAGAACTAAGTCTCAGAGATCAGACATATTCAGTTCTGGATGTGGGAAATCCCCCCCCCCCACTCCCCCGACCACCAATTGACTCATAAGACTGCAAAGTTCACATTGGGAGAAGCCATATCCCTGTTTTGAGTATTGTGCACTGCAGGCCAAACCTGACGTTCTCCGGGCCAACTCTGACGTTCTCAAGGCCAACCCTGACGTTCTCCGGGCCAACCCCGACTTTCTCTGGGCCAACCTTGACGTTCTCCGGGCCAACCCTGATGTTCTCCGGGCCAACCCTGATGTTCTCCGGGCCAACCCTGACGTTCTCCGGGCCAACCTCGACTTTCTCTGGGCCAACCTTGACGTTCTCCGGGCCAACCCTGATGTTCTCCGGGCCAACCCTGACGTTCTCCGGGCCAACCCTGACGTTCTCCGGGCCAACCTCGACTTTCTCTGGGCCAACCTTGACGTTCTCCGGGCCAACCCTGATGTTCTCCGGGCCAACCCTGACGTTCTCCGGGCCAACCTCGACTTTCTCTGGGCCAACCTTGACGTTCTCCGGGCCAACCCTGATGTTCTCCGGGCCAACCCTGACGTTCTCCGGGCCAACCCTGACTTTCTCTGGGCCAACCTTGACGTTCTGCATTCTAACCCTGACGCTCTCTGGGCCAACCTTGACGTTCTCCGGGCCAACCCTGACGTTCTCCGGGCCAACCCTGACTTTCTCTGGGCCAACCTTGACGTTCTGCATTCTAACCCTGACGTTCTCCGGGCCAACCTTGACGTTCTCCGGGCCAACCTTGATGTTCTCCGGGCCAACTCTGATGTTCTCCGGGCCAACCCTGACGTTCTCCGGGCCAACCCTGACGTTCTCCTGTCCAACCCTGACGTTCTGCATTCCAACCCTGACGTTCTCCAGGCCAACCCTGACGTTCTCCGGGCCAACCCTGACGTTCTCCGGGCCAACCCTGACGTTCTCGGGGCCAACCTTGACGTTCTCCAAGCCAACCCTGACGATCTCCGGGCCAACCCTGACGTTCTCCGGGCCAACCCTGACGTTCTCAGGGCCAACCCTGACGTTCTCGGGGCCAACCTTGACGTTCTCCGGGCCAACCCTGACGTTCTCGGGGCCAACCCTGACGTTCTCCGGCCAACCCTGACGTTCTCCGGCCAACCCTGACGTTCTCGGGGCCAACCTTGACGTTCTCCGGGCCAACCCTGATGTTCTCCCGGCCAACCATGACGTTCTGCATTCCAACCCTGACGTTCTCGGGGTCAACCCTGATGTTCTCGGGGTCAACCCTGATGTTCTCCAAGCCATCCCTGACGTTTATTTTGCTGTGTGCACTATGATCAATTGTCGATGTGGGAAATCCCCCCCCCCTCCCCCGACCACCAATTGACTCATAAGACAGCAAAGTTCACATTGGGAGAAGCCATATCCCTGTTTCGAGTATGGTGCACTGCGGGCCAACCCTGACGATCTCCGGGCCAACCCTGACGTTCTGCATTCTAACCCTGACAATCTCCAGGCCAACCCTGATGTTCTCCGGGCCAACCCTGACGCTCTCCGGGCCAACCCTGACGCTCTCCGGGCCAACCCTGACTTTCTCCGGGCCAACCCTGACGCTCTCCGGGCCAACCCTGACTTTCTCCGGGCCAACCCTGACGTTCTCCGGGCCAACCCTGACGCTCTCCGGGCCAACCCTGACGCTCTCTGGGCCAAGCCTGACGTTCTCCAAGCTAACCTTGATGTTCTCAGTGCCAACCCTGACGCTCTCCGGGCCAACCCTGGCTTTCTTTGGGCCAACCCTGACGTTCTCCGGGCCAACCCTGACGTTCTCCGGGCCAACCCTGACGATCTCCGGGCCAACCCTGACGTTCTGCATTCTAACCCTGACAATCTCCAGGCCAACCCTGATGTTCTCCGGGCCAACCCTGACGCTCTCTGGGCCAAGCCTGACGTTCTCCAAGCTAACCTTGATGTTCTCAGTGCCAACCCTGACGTTCTCGGTGCCAACCCTGACGCTCTCTGGGCCAACCCTGGCTTTCTCTGGGCCAACCCTTACTTTCTCCGGGCCAACCCTGACGTTCTCCGGGCCAACCCTGACGTTCTCCGGGCCAACCCTGACGTTCTCCGGGTTGACCCTAATGCTCTCCAGGCCAACCCTGACGTTTATTTTGCTGTGTGCACTATGATCAATTGTTTTTTAGAAATAAAATCATGTCATCCTTTGCTATATCTCAGTGCCGCTGATCTCTTGTATGCTGTTTTTTTTTTTTTTTAATTCTTTATTTATTAACTTTGTATGTCATACAGGGATTATCGGGGCCCGCGGGCACCCATCACAACAAGTAGCCTGGGTCAGGTGCAAGATACATGTATCAAAATAAATGCACCACAGATAGACCAGCTGGGGTAAGGGCCAATGGGGCATTGATGATTTAGCTCCCTTTGCCCAAAGGCCTGTGACTTATATAAATCCTGTTCAACATTAACTCTTAATACAGAAAAAACTAAAAGACAGGCAGAAGGAAAGAAAAGAGAGAAAGAGAGCCATACTCATGGAAGATGAGAGAGGGAAAAGAGAAAAAAAAGGGGGGGGGGCAGGAAGCCTGAAGAAGAACAGGAAGGGGAAAAGGGGGGAGATGAGTCCTCTGCCCAAAGACTGGCCTACTAAAGTCATAAGGGACTCAAGTGCTTCACCCGTGGGAGCCCAGGATATGTCATGGAGGTAAATTCCATCCAGTAAAACCACGTCTTTTGGACCCGTTCCTCCCTATGGTGTACTGCAGCCATACGCTCCTCCATCAGTTGGACTTCGTTGACCTTGGAGAACCAAGTCCTGATGGAGGGTGGTGTGGTTGGTTCCCAGTGAAGCGGGATGCATGCCTTTGCTGCGTTTAACAGATGGAGGAGGAGGGAGCGTTTATAACGTTTCAAGGACACAGGGTTCAAATGCAACAGGAAGGCGGCCGCATCTTCCGGCATCTGGGTGTTAGTGAACCTCGGAATCCAATGTCTTCACTTGTGTCCAGAAATGTTTAAGGCCTTCACGGGACCAAAAAATATGGAGCAATAGAGCCCTCCTCCTTTAAACATCTCCAACAAAACGAGGGGCATTGGGGAAACAGTTGGTGGAAGTTTTGGGAACCCTCTACCTCCTGGTTAGGATTTTATATCCAGTTTCTTGGATCTTAGTAGAGATTTCCTGGATACACAGAATATAACTGGATAGAACATTTATAGGGAAAGTTGATCCAGGGAATATCCGATTGCCTCTCAGGGGATCAGGAAGGAATTTTTTCCCCTGCAGGAGCAGATTGGATCGTGCTTTGCTGGGTTTTTTTGCCTTCCTCTGGATCAACTGTGGGTGTAGGATTATAACTTTTTTTTTTTTTTGTTTATGGTTGAACTGGATGGACTTTTGTCTCTTTTTTTTCAGCCAGACTAACTATGTAACTATGGAGGTCTTATGAGTCATCAGTAAAAGCCTATACTTTGCTGCTCCATAAAAATAGTACCCTGGTTCCATTCCCATTCACCCCCTTCCCGTCCGGACACTTCCCCCCCCCCTTCCAGTCTGGACACTTTCACCCCCTTCCAGTCTGGACACTCCCCCCCCCCCCCCTTCCAGTCTGGACACTTTCACCCCCTTCCAGTCCGGACACTTTCACCTTCTGCCAGTCCGGACACTTTCACCCCCTTCCAGTCCGGACACTTCCCCCCCCCCCCTTCCAGTCTGGACACTTTCACCCCCCTTCCAGTCCGGACACTTTCACCCCCTTCCAGTCCGGACACTTTCACCCCCTTCCAGTCCGGACACTTCCCCCCCCCCCCTTCCAGTCCGGACACTTCCCCCCCCCCCCTTCCAGTCCGGACATTTCCCCCCCCCCCTTCCAGTCCAGACACTTCCCCCCCCTTCCAGTCCGGACACTCCCCCCCCCTTCCAGTCCGGACATACTTTTGCCCCCTTCCAGTCCGGACACTTTCACCCTCTTCCAGTCCGGACACTTTCCCCCCCTTCCAGGCCGGACACTTTCCCCCCCTTCCAGTCCGGACACTTTCCCCCCCTTCCAGTCCGGACACTTTCACCCCCTTCCAGTCCGGACACTTTCACCCCCTTCCAGTCCGGACACTTTCCCTCCCCTTCCAGTCCGGACACTTTCCCTCCCCTTCCAGTCCGGACACTTTCCCCCCCTTCCAGTCCGGACACTTTCCCCCCCTTCCAGTCCGGACACTTTCCCCCCCTTCCAGTCCGGACACTTTCCCCCCCTTCCTGTCCGGACACTTTCACCCCCCTTCCAGTCCGGACACTTTCCCCCCCTTCCAGTCCGGACACTTTCCCCCCCTTCCAGTCCGGACACTTTCACCCCCTTCCAGTCCGGACACTTTCCCCCCCTTCCTGTCCGGACACTTTCCCCCCCTTCCTGTCCGGACACTTTCCCCCCCTTCCCCCCAGGCCAATTTTCACCTTTCAGGGCTATCACACTGTGAATGACAATTGCGCGGTCATGCAACACTGTACCCATATGAATTTTTTAGCATTTTTTTGAGACAGATAAAACTTTATTTTGGTGGTATTTATTCACCGCTGAGATTTTTATTTGTTTTTTTGCTATATGAATGAAAAGTCCAAAAATGTTGACAAAAAAGTGTTTTTCTTATAAAATTTTGCAAATAAATAATATTTCATCATAAATCTCGGCCAAAATTTATTCAGTTATCTTTTTAGTAAAAAAAAAAATAACCCAAATTAGTTTATAAACAAAAATTATAGTTTAAAAAAATTTATTTTTACATTTTTATTTTATTTTTTTATATTATTATTTGTTTTTTTTTGTTTTTTTTTACATACTGTCACCCTAGCAGTACAGTGTCACCATGGCGACACTGTACTACTTGTGGGGGGTGATGAAGATTTTTTTTTTATTACACTGATTGCTTTTACACCCATAAAGGCTGTAAAATCAATAATTTCTCCTCTCTGGCTGCATTCCTGCAGCCATTCAGAAATACTGTGTGAGCTGTGATTGGTCACG